>NC_060124.1:142365970-142669000 GCF_021461395.2 Schistocerca americana
TGTGGACATGTGTCCGGAAACGCTTACTTTCCATGTTAGAGCTCATTTTATTACTTCTCTTCAAATCACATTAATCATGGAATGGAAACACACAGCAACAGAACGTACCAGCGTGACTTCAAACACTTCGTTACAGGAAATGTTCAAAATGTCCTCCGTTAGCGAGGATACATGCATCGACCCTCCGTCGCATGCAATCCCTGATGCAGCCCTGGAGAATGGCGTATTGTATCACAGCCGTCAACAATATGAGCACGAAGAGTCTCTACATTTGGTACCGGGGTTGCGGAGACAAGAGCTTTCAAATGCCCCCATAAATGAAAGTCAAGAGGGTTGAGGTCAGGAGAGCGGGGAGGCATGGAATTGGTCCGCCTCTACCAATCCATCGGTCACCGAATCTGTTGTTGAGAAGCGTACGAACACTTCTAATGAAATTTGCAGGAGCTCCATCGTGCATGAACCACATGTTGTGTCGTACTTGTAAAGGCACATGTTCTAGCAGCACAGGTAGAGTATCCCATATGAAATCATAACGTGCTCCATTGAGCGTAGGTGGAAGAACATGGGGCTCAATCAAGACATCACCAACAATACCTGCCCAAACGATCACAGAAAATCTGTGTTGATGACGTGATTGCACAATTGCGTGCGGATTCTCGTCAGCCCACACATGTTGATTGTGAAAATTTACAATTTGATCACGTTGGAATGAAGCCTCATCCGTAAAGGGAGAATTTGCACTGAAATGAGGATTGACACATTGTTGGATGAACCATTCGCAGAAGTGTACCCGTGGAGGCCAATCAGCTGCTGATAGTGCCTGCACACGCTGTACATCGTACGGAAACAACTGGTTCTCCTGTAGCACTCCATATAGTGACGTGGTCAACGTTACCTTGTACAGCAGCAACTTCTCTGACGTTGACATTGGGGTTATCGTCAACTGTGCGAAGAATTGCCTCGTCCATTGCAGGTGTCCTCGTCGTTCTAGGTCTTCCCCAGTCGCGAGTCATAGGCTGGAATGTTCCGTGCTCCCTAAGACGCCGATCAATTGCTTCGAACGTCTCCCTGTCGGGACACCTTCGTTCTAGAAATCTGTCTCGATACAAACGTACCGCGCCACGGCTAATGCCCCGTGCTAATCCATACACAGTCCACAGCTCGTAGTCGTGCGGTAGCGTTCTCGCTTCCCACGCCCGGGTTCCCGGGTTTGATTCCCGGCGGGGTCAGGGATTTTCTCTGCCTCGTGATGACTGGGTGTTCTGTGCTGTCCTTAGGTTAGTTAGGTTTAAGTAGTTCTAAGCTCTAGGGGACTGATGACCATAGATGTTAAGTTCCATAGTGCTCAGAGCCATTTGAACCATTTTTAATCCATACACAAATGGGCATCTGCCAACTCCGCATTTGTAAACATTACACTGACTGCAAAACCACGTTCGTGATGAACACTAACCTGTTGATGCTTGTACTGATGTGCTTGATACCAGTACTGTAGAGCAATGAGTCGCGTGTCAACACAAGCACCGAAGTCAACATTACCTTCCTTCAATTGGGCCAACTGGTGGTGAATCGAGGAAGTACAGTACATACTGACGAAACTAAAATAAGCTCTAACATGGAAATTAAGCGTTTCCGGACACACAACATCTTTTCTTTATTTGTGTGTGAGGAATGTTTCCTGAAAGTTTGGCCGTACCTTTCTGTAACACCCTGTATATATATATATATATATATATATATATATATATATATATAATTTGTGTGTGTGTGTATAATCAGTTTAAGTGATTGATCAAAGGCCGTAAGCCACAAGGAAGAAATCCGCAATAGATACAAAATTGCAACAGAAGAAGTTAAAGATATTTCGAATTAAAGCAATTTGGCCTTGAAATTACTCTCCCAAAACTTTAGCCACGTACGGCTCTTAAATGGGTTTAAAAAAACTTTAATTTCCGTATTAATCAGACTAGTCATTAAAAGGAATATCAGCAGCTGCGATTACAGATTACCAAATCACAAGTCCAAAGATTCAATTTTCAGAACAGACCAATCGTGAAAGTTAAGTGCTAACAGTTATGTCTGATCCAGCAAGATTTTGTTTTATATGCATGGAATGAATACAATACGAAAGTGATGGCAAAATAATTAGAACAACATTGACCACTAGAGAAAGTAAGCTCAAAATTTTCAAATAATCGCACGATAAGTACAGGCTGAAGTAATCTGATTTAGGAAATCTGAAGGTTAATCATAAATCGGATAATACCCATTTCAGGAGAGACGTAAAATATTAGCATAAGAGCTTGTAAATAAGAGCGTGAGCTAAACAAAATTAACTTAAGAAGTGCGGTGCTAGCGTGAACAGCTCTACTAAGGTTGTCTGGTAGCCACAAACACATCCGAAAAACACCATGGCAGTGCGTAACATCAATAGGTCCCCCTCGCTAAGTGCTGCCCCAAACAGCGTACCTCACAACTCGTAAAATCAGAGCTGTCAACAAACACCACTCAGGTGAAACGTGAGCTAAGAGATACAAGACAAGAAATGTAATTCCCCCATGCCTTAATAACTTGATGGCATAAAACCTTCAGATCTGCCATAATAATCAAACAGTAACGTTACTCAAAACTGCATAAAGAAAAAACCGCTTAATAACATAAAGCGGTAAAATGATAGCATAATAAATATCTCCCCCAAAACAACTTAACTGAATTGGATGAAAAATCATTAATCTCAGAAAGTTACTTTAAATAGAAAAACAGTCAATAAGTCACCTAGGCCACACAGCCAGACACTTCGTTGCGCCAAACTGAAATTCCAGAGGGAAACACAATTTGAACAGCATACATAGGTTCGACAAGTTTCCTTAAAATAATTAAAAGATTGAAATAGCAAATCCAAGAAAATATCCCAAAGCATTAAATACAACCACTTAATAAATCAGATTTTCCACATAGCTTATGTGCAATTTAACTTCACTAAATAACCAATTTCGTTAAACACTAGGGTAACAGTGAACGCCCTGACGGCTCACAGGAAAAAACACTGATTCGAAAGTCACCAGATTGAAAGTACCAGATAAACAAGTGAACAGAAAGGCAAAACTTCAAGGAGCACTTATAATGGAAAGCAGCCACCGTTACACGTGCAGAACAAGCACTAACCACTAAATGGATGAAACTCACAGACCAGTTGTGGTTAACAATAATTACACAGGGTGAAAAATTTTTCGGGCTCCACAAAGCGAGAGTCACAGAGGCGGGCGTGTCACAGTGCGAGCGATAACCAACCATTGCTACACCAAGAAGTCGTTATTCCTTCATTTCAGCTCAATGCAGAAGTGCAGCATCCAAAACCACACTGCATGGACGTACGGGAAGGCATTCAGCTAAAGCACACTGAAGGGCGTGGTGAAATCTTCGATGCAGGCACTAACGGCACTCTGATAGCTAGTCAGTCTTCGCCCAAATAGAGCCAACCCCCACTGTCCGTATTGCCCACTCGCCACGTACCCACAGACTTCCAAGGTCCACGCGCTCCAGTGTGGTTACAAGACTCCGTGCCAGCGATAACACACAGGAAGCTAAGGCCGGTATTACACTATCAAATTTCTTTGTCAAAGATACGATCAAAGATATGATCAAATATTCGTCAAATTTATTTGACAAATTTATTTGACAAAGACCTTTGACGTGGCGCTAGAAAGAGGTATTACACTGTCATAATATTTTGCGTCAAAGTTCAAGATGGCTGACAACAACTTGTTATTATACCGCAGCAGTTGCATATACCACAATTGCACTGTGTGCACGTGTGGCAGAGAAGGGGGGGGGGGGGGGAGAAGGAAGGAAAGGTGCCTGGGTGAAGCCGTGGGTTTTACGAGACGATAATAAAAGCATTCAACAAAACTTGTTCAAAAAAATGGTTCAAATGGCTCTGAGCACTATGGGACTTAACTGCTGTGGTCATCAGTCCCCTAGAACTTAGAACTACTTAAACCTAACTAACCTAAGGACATCACACACATCCATGCTCGAGGCAGGATTCGAACCTGCGACCGTAGCGGTCCCGCGGTTCCGGACTGTAGCGCCTTTAACCGCACGGCCACTCCGGCCGGCTAACAAAACTTGTTACGTGGGCTTGTAGTGGAGGACGTGAAGTCGTACATAAATTACTTCAGAATGGATGAGCATACATTTCAGTATGTGCTCAGTGAAGTGCATCCTCATATCACAAAGCACAATACTCACTCAAGAACTGCTATATCTGCGAAGGCTGTGCCAATAGTTAAAGTATTTAAGAAAAGAGCAATAGAACGGACGAATTGCAAATTTAACTGTGTTACGCCAACTTTGCGAAGAAGTCGGACACAACAACAATCCGCCCGGACCCCGGGCAAAGAGCTAAAAAGGAGGACATGTCCGGATTAATCCGGACGTCTGGTCGTCCTGCTTACATCTGCATTAATTTTGTAGTTGGCGGTACACGCCAATTGTATTTACCGGCCATGTTTATTAACACACTACAGATGACAGAACGCTGCAGCGATGCTAGCGCTCCACGTGGTAACATGTCACATTGCAGTGAACAGAAGACAAGCGACTTTTATGATCAAATCTGCAGCGAGGCCCTAGATCTGATCAAATTTACTTAACGACGGACGAGATTTGACAAAGTACCCTATTACACCATCAAACTTCTTTGGCATAAATATTTGGCATATCAACTTTGACAAAGAAATTTTGTAGTGCAATACCGACCTAAGGTTAATTCATGCCACCTAGCGGGATGCCAGCAAATGAAGGGGGAAGAAGAGAAGAAATAAAGCTGCCACGGTACATGCTTACAAACGACAAACTGGAAAAAAATGTTCTCATGACCGATCCTCTACCTTATCTAGTGCATCTGGCACCACAAGAGAGGAGCAGAGAGAACTGTCGGTGCAGATAGCGCCGTGCGTTGCACGATAAGCAGCCGTGATGCAGATGAGCGCCATATGAACGTGTTTGTGTTTGGAGTGGCTCCCCTGGCTGTTTGTGCAGTCCGGTGGTCGGCGACAGGTGTTTGCAGGCGCGGCAGGGCCGGCGGCGTGATTTATCGTTCCTGGCTATCTGCCCGCTTATCTGCGCGCTAACAAGTGGCCCTGCCTCCCTGCGCCGCACCTGTTCTGGCCAGCCCAGTGATCAAGTACACCGCTGCATCCAACAATCTAGTGTGCGTGTGCCAGGACGTCAACCGCAAAACTGGTCTCGCAGTTCAGCGAGATATTACTGCCATACAAGTGCATGACCTAAACGGGATAAAGTCGGGAGGCTGCGTTTTTGCAAATCACACACGTCGGTGACGAATAGACTGTGCTTTAGCTCAGGATCACCTCCGCGTATACCTTTTCTTCCAGAGCGTCAGAACCGAGCGAGGTGGCGCAGTGGTTAGCACACTGGACTCGCATTCGGGGGGACGACGGCTCAATCCCGCGTCTGGCCATCCTGATTTAGGTTTTCCGTGATTTCCCTAAATCACTCCAGGCAAATGCCGGGATGGTTCCTTTGAAAGGGCGCGGCCGACTTCCTTCTCCGTCCTTCCCTAATCCGATGAGACCGATGACCTCGCTGTTTGGTCTCTTCCCCCAAACAACCCAACCCAGAGCGTCAGAAACTTCAGAAGTTGTTCGGCGTAGTGCCAACTGATGTCTACAAGTGTGTGTGTGTGTATTCATTTCTGCCGTTACAAAAAGTGACGTACGATGATGGAACTTCCTGCCAAATAAAATTCATGTTATTATTTCTGGTCAATTTTTGATTTCACAATAGGGAAGATTCCATGTTACCTATTCTGCTGGGTGAGGCACCTCGCGTTTGACTAATTATTTTGCAGCAGTGGGAAGAGACGTATCGACAGCAGAATTCTAAAGCAGAGTGAAAGTCTCTTTGTATTAACACAATGTCAGACCAGAAGTTTCAAATTCTCCCTTCCCACAAAGTTGTGAATAAAGCGACGTGCACACCACATCCTTTCCTATTTCAGACTAATTGGTCATTATGTTTAGCCGTGGCAATCAAAACCTTTTTTCTAAAATTTCATTGTGCCAGGGAACTTTCATTGACTGGCTGATTGTTACAACCGAACGAGGTGACGCTGTGGTTAGCCACTGTACTCGTAGTCGAAAAACCATGATTCATATCTCTTTTGGACCCTTCCATTGTGAGGTTCCCTGAATCATTTAGGCAAAAAGCGGGACGGTTCCTCAGCAAAGGACACACCCGATTTCCTTCCTTGTCCTTCCCCAATCAAAGTTTGAGCTCCGTCTCTGTTGGTCTTGTCACACGACATTAAACCATAATACACTCTTAAGACAAAAAAAAAAAAAAAAAAAAAAAGACGCACGACGAAGGAATTATCCGAATGAGACGGATATTGGTAGATATGATGTATATGTGCAGAAAAACAAATGTTTACAATTTCAGAAAAGCTGAATGATTTATTCAAGAACAAAGCTTCACAAATTGAGCAAGTCAATAATGCGTTGGTTCACCTCTGACCTTCATGCAATCAGTTTTTAGGTTTAGCATTGATTGAAAAAGTTGTTGAATGTCCAATTAAGGGATATCGTGCGAAGTTCTTTCCAACTGGCGCTTTAGCTCGTCAAAATCTCGAGCTGGCTGGAGGAGCCTGCCTATACTATTCCAAACTTTCTCAATTTCGGAGGGATCCGGCGACCTTGCTGGCCATGGTGGGGTTTTATAAGCACGAAGACAAGCAGAAGAAATTCTCGACGAATGCGAGCGGGAATTATCTTGCTGAAATGTAAGCACAAGATGCCTTGCTGTGAAGGGCAACAAAACGGGGCCAGAATATCTTCGACGTACCGCTGTGCTGTAAGGGTGCTGCGGATGAGAAACAAAGGGGTCGTGCTATAAAAAGAAATGGGACACCAGACCATCACTCCTGGTGGTATCCCACAGCTTTCCGGAGCGTTTCCCTGGCTGAAGACATGTTTGATGACGCCTCGGACAGCGGTGGGACACCAGTTTGACTGTCCACAGCCATACGGTCCGGCCGCCAGGAGCGATGGTCTGGAGTTCCATTTATTTTTACAGCATTACCCTTTTGGTTGTGCCGTCCGCTGTGACCGAGCGGTTCTAGGCGCTTCAGTCCGGAACCGCGCTGTTGCTACGGTCGCAGGTTCGAATCCTGCCTCAGGCATGGATGTGTGTGATGTTGGGTCTAAGTAGTTCTGAAGTATAGGGGACTGATGACCTCAGATGTTAAGTCCCATAGTGTTTCGAGCCATTTAAATAATTTTGAACCGTTTGGTTGTCATCCGCGGTACCGTTACAACACAGCGGTTCGTCGACGATATTCTACGCCCCGTTCTGTTGCCCTTCATGGCAAACCATCCTGAGCTTACACGCCCACCTGCACGCGACGAGAGTTTCTACTGCTTGTCTTCCTGCTTACCATACCCTACATTGGTCAGCAAGGTTGCCGGATCTCTCCCCCATTGAGGAACTTTTGGATCATAACGGGCAGGGCCCCCCAACCGGTTCGGTATTTTGACGCTCTGACGCGCCAATTGGACAGAAATTGGCGCGATATATCCCTCAACATTACGTTGACAAACATTTGTCAGTCACTGCTGAAACGAAATACCGCTTGCATAAGAGCCAGAGGTGGCCCAACGCATTATTGACTTGCTCAGTTTGTGAAGTTCTTTCCTTTGAATAAATCATTAAATTTTTCTGAAATTGTAATCGTTTGTTTGTCTGTACATGTACATCACATCTACTGATTTCCGTCTCATTCGGATAAATCCTTCGTGGCCCGTCGGTTTCTTTTGGCTTAGTATATTTCTTCCTTTTAACTACTGGGCAAATATTTTCATCATGTTTTATTAATTGTTCACTTGAGAGGGACAGTGGTTTGAGGCGCCGTTATCTTGTTACTATTTGATGAAGTTGCACACATGTAAGGTCGATGAAGTCTTCTTCAAACGCTCTTTTCCAAGCCACAAAAAAGTAGTGTGTTTCATCAACATTACAAGTCAGTTTCATAATTACAGTGTCTCATATTACTTCCGTAGGTCAGAAAATTCGTTATATTGCTGGTTCTAACTTAGTGAAAACCGCTCCTCTATATACACTTTGTGACCAAAGGTATCCGGACACCCCCAAAAACATGATTTTCATGGTATGTGCGTTGTGCTGCCACCTACTGCCACGTACTCCATATCAGCGACGTCAGTAGTATGACGGCCAACTAGTAACTGGTAGCAGCAGGAGGTATTTTAAGCAACAACTATTCTACAGCGAAAGTGCAGAAAAAAAATCCCTTTATAACCAACGATAACCCACAGGAGCTTCAGCCAATAACCCCCTTCTTCGTCATTAGTGCCGAATACTTACCTTACTACCCGATGACGCTGGCCCTCCAATGGCAGCCACAAGATTTTTACCCGATATTCACTCTTCTCCAGCGTAAGCGCAGGAAAACTAATCGTTTACGAGAGAAGACGACACTGGTCTCTGACAGGTTGGTTCAAATGGCTCTGAGCACTATGGGACTTAACTTCTGAGGTCATCTCTGACAGGGCTCAATCTACAGTGGACACCACAAGATCCTGGAGATGATACCAGCAGCGGGGCGAAACGTCGATCGTTTTGAATAAATACGACGCGACCTAATCACCCACAATCTGGCAATGTTCGTTCACCTCGTTACCTCCAGACGCGGGTTCGTCCTTCGTGATTACGTATGCAGGACCGATGCTCTTCCGAAAAGGTGACGTGCTATTCCTGTGCCAAGTATTGTCGTTAGACGCAGCATGTCGGCGTCCCTCTGTCTGCTGCCGCAACAAGTGAAGCCGCATCGCAACTGTAGGCGTCGTGCTGATTACCCACGGCGGTCCAGACGTCTTTGTACTGTACGTGCCAGTTCCTGATTCAAGGTACATGACGTGGCTTCACGTCCACGTGAAAAATATGACTGAGCTTTCACATGATAGACTCGCAGGGCCGTTTAGATATTGCATGCCGTTGAGTATCACTCACTTGAACCCATCGATTTCATATCCGCAGTCTTAGGATCCCGAACAACGTCAAACGTAATCTCCGCCCACATGCCCTAGCGGTCCCATCAGTACCGACTGACCGCCGTATCGTCTTCCGTCAGTGGAGTCACTGAGTGTGGCATGGATGGCCGTTCTTCAGACCGTTTTCAGTTTCGTTGACCAGAAGCCACTACTACTCCGTCAAGTAGCTCCTCAATTGCCCTCACGAGGCTGAGTGCACCCCGTTCCAGACCGCTCACCAAAGAAAAATCTCTGGCAGTAATGGAAAACGAACGTGGGTCCTCAGAACGGCAGTGAGCTGCGCTGACCACTGAGCTGTGGAGGACGACATTCCAAACAACGCGAGCAGCAATATCACACATATCGTTAGGTCACGATTCTGCTGCTGTCCAATTCCGACACGTGCTATTACATGTTTTTCCGTCTTACACGAAGCATGACACACTCTTCTTACAAAGAACCAACAGTGAATTCCATTTCTGACTGTGAAACCCGCTGCGGAATCTTTCGTTTGATACAGGATGTAAATGACATCAGTGCTAGGTACTTCGCGCTCTTGCGCTGAAATGTTGATAATTTGCACATCCAAACACGTACGAGAGGCGTTCAATTACTAATGCATCACTGTTATTTAAGCAGATTGCTTTTTCTCGGGATTCTAGTGCACCATACTATACCTCACTCTTTTGGCTACAAAACCCTGTTCTTCAACATAGTCTCTGTTCAGCGCAACAGCCGTTAGCCAACTTACTGGAAGGGACTGTATGCCCGCATGGTACCACTCTACTGGTCGACGTCGCAACCACCGTCTTGCTGCCTCAACAACATCCCCATCACCCAAGTACTCCTCCTCGCGGAATGCCTCCTTCATTGGGCCAAACGGATGGAAATCGAAAGGTGCGAGATATGGCCTCTAGGAAGGATGAGGAAAAACAATCCAGTGATGTTTTGTGAGGTCCTCTTGGGTGCGCAGACTGTGCGAGGCTTCGCGTTCTCATGGAGAATGAGAAGCTCGGTTGCATTTTTGTGGCGACGAACACGCTGAAGTCGTTTCTTCGATTTCCTGAGGATAGCATAATACACTTGCAAAGTTGGTCGTTGCACCATGACGGAAGATATCAGACAGAATAACCGGCGCCATGCCTTTACAGGCAGAGGATGCGGCTTTGAACGTTTTCTTCGGTTGAGAGGTGATGTGGCTCCATTGTTTCCTGTTCGAAGTTGTGAGCCCATGATTCATCGCCTGTGACAATGTTCGACAAGAAACTGTGACGATGAGCCTCGTAACGCTCAAGCTATCCTCTGCAGATGGTCATTCGTTGCTCTTTATGGTTTTCAGTTAGGCAGCGAGGAACCCAGCGGGCATACAACTTTGCGTACTCCAGTTGGTGGACGAATGTGTCAGCACTAGAAATCCAGTTGAGCAGCGAGGTGTTTGTTTCTGATCCGTCCATCACCTCAAATGAGAGTGTCCGTACACTCCACCACTGCAGGATTCACGGCTGGTTGCAGCCAGCAGGTACGCGGGAGTTGGGACGGGTTTATGCGACCTTGTTGCGATGATGACAGACGCCTCGCCCAAAGACTCACCGTGGTTTTGTTTACTGTTCGGTCTCCGTAGACATTCTTCAAGCGCCTATGAATGTCTGCGTTGTTCTGGTTTTCCGCCAAAAGAAACTCACTGACAGCTCTCTATTTGAAACGCACCTACGTTACAGAAACCATTGGAAAGGCTGCGTATAATTCTGCCACCTGCTGGAACTTCATGATACTATAGGGGATGAAACGGGAATATTCCTCATGTCTGACAACAAATTCCGTATTTTTTCAGCCGAAATGGGCCGAGAAAAAAAGTGTTGAATTGCAGATTGAATTCCCCTAGTAGTAGTACCCTTTATTTCGTGCCACTTTGACGTTTGTTCCACAATGCCTTCACGGTGTTCACTACTTTAATTATCAGCAGTGCGAAGGTCAGTGGTGACGATGAGCAACACTGCGTTAGATGTTACCGGCTTCTGTGTAGCTGTAGCATTCAGCTATTGTTGACCCCCCCCCCCCCCCTTCTCCTCCCAGCTATCTTCGCGTAAAGAGACTGGAAACTACGTAACAGTATGTCAGTTTGATCATCTGTGTACGGTCTTCGCATTTTCCCCAGGTTTTCGGCTGTGTTCGATGGCAGGTGCTGTGGAGCCTGCCTCTGAGAGAGATGGACGTGGCGGGGCAGAGACAGCCGCAGGTAGAGCATTGTGCAGAGGCGGCGACCTTTGCAGACGGGACGAATGGAGGCTGCGGAGCGCGCCGTCCGCTTAAAAGTATCGATCTGTGGCCGCGCCTGGCCAGGACCGCGCCATTCCCCCGACACTGAGAGGTTCGCTTCTCGTGTCGGGACGCCGTGCCGCCGCCGTCCCCGGCTCGCAGCCACGAGAGCCTTAATGGCGGAGTTCAGCGGGCTGGCCTGCAGCCAGCACGGTACGCGCTCCTTAGTGTCCTTACTGCTGTGTCGGACCGATGTTGGTTACCTGCTAGGCGGCTGGCAACGACTTCTGCTTCTGTTGCCGAGGTCCTGAAGTCGCCGCGTCACGTCTTCTCGTCTTGAACGTTCTGTATTGCTTTTTGTATTGCTCAGGGCTTGCAGCGTAGGAGATATCTTGTAACGACACACACTAAATTATTTTTCAAGTATGGTTCAAGAGTTGCACATTTCTACGATAGGCTCATTTCCGCTGCATTGTCATTTTCAAGCGATTTCCATATGTCACAGTTGATCTTGAAGCTGACAGATATATATGCGTATTATATTCGTAGCGCGAATTGAGTTGTTTTCGTTTCTTTGTACATTTTTTTTTCAACAGTAGACGTTGTTGTAGAGTAATTTTTGTTGAAATTTTCGTTTCCTGCCGGTAGTTTCACAATTCGTGCTACACACTTCTAGAGGTTGTAGAGGGGACGCAGTAGATCTAGTCTCACATAGGAACCCATGTCCGGAAACGGTCATCCAACGACGCTGCAGAGTGTCAGAGCAACATGCGCCGGCATGTCTAAAAATACGTATACAGAACGTGATTCCTTGATAACGAGAAAGACGTTCTAGAACGATGGAGAAGGATAAGTGTATCATTCTGAGGTAAGAATCCTTCTACCGAAAACGAACGAGTCGAAAGTTGTAAGCGAAAACCGTTCTGGTTCCTCTGACAGTGGAATACCTGCACCGTTACTGTTATTGGTAAGAATGTAGGGTAAACAACTTTCAGAGAGGGCAGTAAGGACCAAAACAAAAAAAGTCTAGTAAACATGGGCTCTAAAATGCATATCTGAGGAACTGTGAGAACTTGATCATCCTCGTCGGTGTGAAACACATCAGCTCTATTGAGCAAGCGCTTATGGGTTTTAGAGTCCATTCCACCATCTCACCATCTTAGCCGCGACACTACCGGTACATATATTCCACCGTCAGAGGGATGAGAACGATTTTTGCTTCTAACCTTAGACTCGTTCCTTTCTGGTACAAGGACCCTTACCTCAAAATCGATACATTTATCCATCCCCACCATCCTTGAAAGTTTATAGCGTCATCTCGGAATCACCCTGAGTATACATACGTTTACAGGCCCCGACACCTTGAAACGTCCCCTTTGAACAATTATACATGACTGTGCTTAAACTGACACACAATATTTTGTTAGCGCAACGCAATCTGACTTTCAAAATTCCCTACAAAAGAATGGCCCTGACTAACATTAAACTATACCTTTCACAAATCACTTACCTCACAAAAATCTTCGCTGCTCAAGCTACTGCAATACAGCGAGCGCCACTACTGCCAGCTAAATAAAAGATTCAAACTATGGAAGGCACTAACTACTGATAGGGATAGTTAGCAAATGAAAGATATTAATAGAGAACAAACAATGTATTTACCTTGATATCATCATATATAAATATAGCAGTTCATGACAAATTTCAAAACTCCGCCATCTCTCTCCCCACATCCACCACTGCTGGCGGCTCACCTCCAACTGCGCAACGCTATGTGCTGTTCACAGCCAGCTGCCTAACACTACAATGGCGAGTATTACAACAATGCAAAGCAGACACAGACTGCCCACAGCACAGCCAGTGCTTTTCATACAGAGGTGGCGTTAGCAATAAAAAAAACCTAAACAGCCTACTTACATAGCCCCCATGCTCCCCACAAAAAATTTTACAAATTGGATTGGGCAGTGGCCAATACAGATTTGAAAATTTTTTTTCATAATTACAATAACAAAGAAATCAAATGCACACACTTATTGATACAATGTTGGTCAAAAGCTAAAATTTTCTCACAGTCCATAAAGACAGTCCTAATCGTACATAACAGTAGAATAGCAGTGTTTTTCTCAAAGTCTGAGCAGTAAAAGAAAATGCACACGGAAGTAGTGGATTTCCATGCAGTCTTGAAGAAGTAGCGTTGTCCTTCCAACGGAAAGACAGTGCTGACTCTTGACATGCTGACAGATAATGGGCCACAACAGAGCAAACCCACAGCAGAGTCAGTCGTAGTTTGGAAGAATATTGGTAGGTAGGTCATCACAGAGCAGACCCACTGTAGTCCTGGTAGAGAGTATGGTATTGGTGGGCCACCAGAGGCGCAGACCCACTGCAGTCCTTGTAGAAAGTGTGGACAGGCCCACTGTAGTCCTGGTAGAGATGACCAGCAGCCATCTGTTGTGATTGTGCAGGTGCACAATCACCAGTGAAGAGTCTTGCAGTTAATATAGCAAGTCCATAACCACCACTTGTGCACTCACAAAGTTTTTTGGAATTGTCCTTAGAACCAGCAATGCTGTTATCCAGTCCCTTGCTGAATTATTAACACACATGCAAACACTATCAGTCACTACTTCTCACATATTGTCCATATACTATGACCAACAGAAACGTGTGCAGTGAAATGTAACTTACAAGTTAATAATAAGATGAACTGGTGTCAATTACAATTTTATAACATGAGAATACAATTGCAAAGGTACAAAATACATCACTAAAAACATAATAATACAGATAACATTTGTAGTAATAGGGGCTTTACAAAAGAATAGAAATAAACATATACATCAGTGTTACAGGAATTATGACATGAGTACATAGATAAAAGATCAGAATAACTTTCGAAACATCAACTTCACACATGAGCATTAACACAAAACAGAGTAAATAATGTCTAAACATCTTTACAAAGTAAATAACACATTATTAATGCCAATTGTATTTGAGGATAACAGTGTTCCTCATCATAGTGAATGTAACTTAGTATTAGAAGAGAAAAAAGTTCTATGAAACAGTACACAGAGACAGGAAGAAAACAAATACACAAGGGTACACAAACATATAGTGGTATAACACAAAAGGGAAAGGACAGGGTTTGTTTTACTGCAGTATTTTGCATGGAGATCTCCCTTTGTTCATCATTATTCCCAAAAAGTTTCATCTAAGCCTGCTTTCTGTATTCTGTTCATATTTCTTTCAAAATAATTATTTCTGATTGTACAATACTCATTTGGGCCCAAATCTTTTTCATATAACTTCGCAATGCATTCTTTACCTATTCTCCATAGTCAGTTTCTTATATAGTCTACCCCCTCTTAAGCTAACTTAAATCTACTGAGCTCAGATGCTAAACTAAGGGACGAGGCAATGCAGCAGCACATAAAACAATTAATATAAACAGCAATGAAAAAAAAATGGAAAATCGCAAAGCAAGCTACAGTAAATCTAAATTACCAAGCAATTCAACATTACAACTAATATGAGGCAATGCGCAGCAAACAAAAAAATAAATCTGGCTTAGCAGAGTAACACAAATTAAAGTTCAGTAGCACTATGCCTGGCAAACAGCAGCTTATACCGAAACATGACATAGCTCAAGCAGAAAAAATAGTACACTAAAGATAACAATGCAGATAAGGGAAATGTATAATCACATCTTAATGTCTAAGTAATTAAAGTGGTGCACCACAACAACTTATTGTAAAAAAAATATTACCATGTACTTGAAAAGAAAATTGTGTGTCCAGTTACTGTTACTAGTCCCTTCTTATTGTTCTTTCCTTTCCAAGTGCTCCTTTTTTTAAAGAATGTGGATTACAAAATTATCATTTAATAGATCTGTTGACAGAAAGTGTTCACATTAGCAAATGCATCTAAGTTTATTTTATAAAACTAATGCTGTAACACAGCTGGAAAACAGGTATCAAATGAAATAAGCAATTACGCAAACCAAAGCATAAAAATATCATTCAATAGTCATGTGACATTTCATAAGTTAGCAGAAATTCTCTCAACTCTCGTAGAAAGACGCTTGTCGTAATCAGGTGTGCAGATGTAAAAATATTTCTCGTCATTTCATTAGGCATTTCAGTAAATATCATAAATTACGAGCTCCACAGTATGCTTTCAACAAGAAAATGTCAATAGCGAGGATAATGGCCTCCCCTTTTCTTTTCTACCTGTGCTTCCGGAAAGGCACACCCTAATGGCTTGTTCTCCAGGTGTCTGACACAGCGGTGTGCCGACGACGCACGTGCAGGTGGTCACTTAACTTTCTTACGGAAATATTTACGACAGCAGTTTCCGCTACAGTGACAGTCTCATATAAAATTTTCACAGGTCGAGAATTTACGTTGCAAATGTGTGGAAACAAAATCCTATCAATATAACAGTGTCCAAAAAAATTTTCGCCGGCATTGTGATACATTCACGCATTTACACACATTTCATAACTCTTAAAGTACGATTCTTGGTTTCCAACATACTTCTTATTCCTCATATACGGTAGCATCATCTTATTGATCATAAACATATCTCAACAGCATAGTACACATCGTCGTCGTAATAATATCATAACATCTCAGTCAAATCTCAAAAATGTCGTAGCTTTCTGCAATAATTTCAAAACCTAAAAAAAAATTCTCTGCTCATTTCAATAGTGTCATCTACCTCAAACGTACTTTAAAATCATGCTCCCTTACCAAATACATCATTCAAAGCTCTCATAGTATCACAATGATTCCGAAAAAATATGAACAGTTTACAAAGTACAGACAAAATACAGTTTCATAAGTGTGAAGTTACCCAACTGTGTATTGCGTAAACATGTGTCACTGATGTAGTAAAAAAATGTTTATCTCTCAGTTAAATGATCAGATAGCTGTGTAATTTGTGTGTTAGAGAAATATGGTACCGATGTGTAAAGTTGTATAAGCAAATACCATATTAGCTAGGGTTCCTTGTGGTTGCCACACACATGGTACACAAAGTAGGCGTGTACCCCCTGAGGATTAATGTAATTATACCCTCAGGTGTTACAGATTACAGCAATGGAATGAAATGTATCACGGAAAACTTTCTTTGTAATTCAAAAATCTTTAAAAATAAATGTTTTAAGTACAAAATTAATCACTGAAATGCGTGTCCTGTAGCGCTAAATGTGCATCTTGTTGTAAGATAATCTCTGTGGAAGTGTCGTAGTTATTTTCCTCCGAAAGCTAAGTTCTGCAGAAGCCAATGTACTTACCTCATGATAAACAAAAGTGAAATGCTTTGCGTAGAGATATCTTAGTTATTACACTTATTGTTACGATGATGAAAGTACTGTGCTGTAACGTATTGTTGTGCTGTGGAAAAGGCTGTCTCCTTGTAGCTATACCACAAAAGTTACTAATAAAACATGTTTTGCTTTCCAGAAGAATTCAGAAAAACTGTGCAGATATAAAACAGATACACCGCAAAAGCAACAATGTAAATTATATCACACATTAGTAGTGTCGTAATATAACCGTGTAGCTGTCAAAGAAACCAAATACTAAGTCATCTTTAATTCCACAGAAAGTACTTTAAATCCAGAATGTATTTTCAAGTAAACCAAAATGTTGCATTAAAATCTCATTAGCAGTACTGGTAAATGTTCTAAGTATGTGAGCCTTATAGTCGTTACGTAATCGTGCAACTAACAAGCAAGAATGTACACACACAATAACACTGTGACGTCTGTTCACTATAACAATGCATTCGTAATTTCTGTTTCAATAAGTTCTCTTGGTTCTTGACTGGATATTTAACTTAAAACATTGTCGCATGTTAACAGATTCTAAGTCTGACAAGCATAGTAGTAATGTAAAGTGAAAAATTTTATGGCAAAGACTAAGTTAAAAAGCAGATTATCTTTCTATAAACGGTTTTACATGTGAAATGTGGTGTAAACCTTTACTCTTCCTAGTGCACAGAGTTTCAACTTCAAAGCAATTGTCATGTTGTATACATCGGTAAAGAATGCTAAAATTTTTCTCAAGGCTAGTGTCTTATGTTATTTTTCTCGGAGCCAGCGGGCGCACGCGGCTGCCTGCTGTGCGAGTCATTGGCTGTCTCTTTGTTGGCGCGCGCCGTTATTGGGATTAGGAGACCTAACTTCTACAAATTCGCCTTGCCGAGAGGGCCCAGCCGTGTTAGAATCCCGCCAGTTCTGATGAAATTGACGTCTGTCGTTATGATTATATCGTCTGTCGTCATGTCGGTAGATTCCGTAGTTTCTTCCTTGTCGGTCACGTGGTGGAGAATTTCTCCCTGAATCGTAACTCCGCGCTGAACTGTTGCGTCTGAAGTTATTCTGTCTCCCCTGGTAATAATTGTTTTGGTTCCCATATTGTCTGTTTCTGTGGTTATCTCTGTCATATTCATTACTACGGAAATGCGATCTTTCTCTGTAACTATTATTACTCTGCCAGTGGTTGTCATATGGGTGGTGTCTGTTTTGGTCACGATTTGTGTTGTGAGAATAGCCTTGTCGTGTCAAGTTATTACTTCTTTCATCGCGGAATTGCGACGGATGTGACCTGTAATTGTTGTGTTCCTGGTTTCGCGTTCCGCGATTGTCAGTGTCAATTTGTAATTCTTGTAAGAGTCCCTGAAATGCTTCAATGTCGTCTTTGCAACGTCCTGCCAAAATAATATGTCGTAAATGTTCAGGCAGTTTGATTAAGCAAATGCGGATGAGTTCTGAGGGGCTGTATGGGTTTGAAAGATACTGATTCTTATGCAACATGTCTTCAAAATATTTCATAAGACTGGAAAATTCAGATTGTTCGAAACGTTTCATCATTATGATGCTATGTTTTACTCGGTCTTGTGTGGCTTGAGACCAATATGCTGAGAGGAAGGCATGGTAAAACTCTCCTTCACTGTGGCAATCGTGAATTACCGATCGCATTCTGTGTCTAACTTTTTATGATTTTGTCCCATTTGTCTCTGATTTTGTTCCATTTGTTGCATTAATTGCAATAATAATGTATTAGTGTCTGGAATCTGTTTCTCTATGCTTTTTGGCAGTGCATTTGCACCGGCAACATTCACATTTTGACAAGCAGAAAATGTGTCTTGACTTATTTGAGAAAACGGTGATGACCCAAAACCTGAATCTACAGTATTTGCGAAATTGTGTCCTGTCATTTCGGATTCCTGAGGCGAGCTGTTGCCGACCGATCGATCGATAATGCTTCCCTGTTCACTACCTGTTTCACTGTCTACACCATTGTTTGCAGCCCGCTCCATTTCCCTATGCACAATTACCAAATTACTACTTTGAACATCAGTTAATTCATTACTCGGTGGCGCTAACACACTGCTTTCATTTTCACTGTCATTTCTCAGTTTACTTTGGAGCCTAGTATTACGTCACAGTATTTCACACGACAACACAGAAAAACACAATTTGAAGATCAAAAATAAGAGAACACATTAACATAGCACTGAAAATAATATCTAGTTAATTGCAGCTGCGAAATACTTGGTGCAAATCTACATGCATGCCACAACGGTTTTACTGTACAACAATGAAAGACTGCAACTACAAAGGAGATTTTCTCTACAATTACGCGCTAGCAATAAACAATAGCTACACTAATTACACAAACTACAAGAAAAAATCAGAAGATTCCAGTGAGGTATCCTCGGCTAAGGGTCGACGTATGAAACGTCCCCTTTGAACAATTATACATGACTGTGCTTAAACTGACACACAATATTTTGTTAGCGCAACGCAATCTGACTTTCAAAATTCCCTACAAAAGAATGGCCCTGACTAACATTAAACTATACCTTTCACAAATCACTTACCTCACAAAAATCTTCGCTGCTCAAGCTACTGCAATACAGCGAGCGCCACTACTGCCAGCTAAATAAAAGATTCAAACTATGGAAGGCACTAACTACTGATAGGGATAGTTAGCAAATGAAAGATATTAATAGAGAACAAACAATGTATTTACCTTGATATCATCATATATAAATATAGCAGTTCATGACAAATTTCAAAACTCCGCCATCTCTCTCCCCACATCCACCACTGCTGGCGGCTCACCTCCAACTGCGCAACGCTACGCGATGTTCACAGCCAGCTGCCTAATACTACAATGGCGAGTATTACAACAATGCAAAGCAGACACAGACTGCCCACAGCACAGCCAGTGCTTTTCATACAGAGGTGGCGTTACCAATAAAAAAACCTAAACAGCCTACTTACAACCTATAACTTTGGCTCTGTAGCGTCGTAAAATTCGATCTACCAAAGTCCCCTATACAACTTCTAGAAGTGTGTGGCATGAGTTGTGAAACATCCTGAATAAATCTGACGACAGCTTCACTCCATAGAAGTCAACGATGTTGTATAAACATCATCATATATATAAAGCAACTAGATCTGCGCCACAAGTACAATAAGCAGAAATGTATGATAGCTACAGCGTGAGTGATGAGATATGGAAATAGCTTGAAAATGGCATTGCAGCCGAAACAGGCTTTTCGCCTAAATGTACAACTCTTGAATAAAACGTAAAAAAATAGCAGAATCTTGGCATAATAATATATACAATATGTTGTGCACTAGTGTTATTATTCTTCCTTCTTCGCGACACCCAGTTAAAGAACGCGTCTGAGTTTGCTAGCTTGGTCTGGCAGCTTCCTTTTCTTCTTCTCTTCCGAAAATCCCTTCAAGAATTCGCGGTGTTGTTTCTTGTGGTTTCCCTGCCAACTACTTTCCAGTGGTCTTTGTATCTCTGGCAAGGTGTGATCTGCAGCTAAGGTTCCAAAGCCTTTGGTTTCTTTGCTGATATGTTCTGAGGCTTTCATTTCTCGTAAGCCCTGCTTAATTTCTTTTAATCAAGCGAATTTCACCATTGGAATTTATTATATTATTTTCTTTAGCTAATCTAATGGTGTCCATTTTGCAAATGTGACTATAGAATTTTTGAGCATCTTCGATGTATTGCGTGATATACCAGGTGTTTGAGAAAAATAATGAGAATGACTTTTTTAACAATAAAGTTTTTATTTTATTATTTCAAATATTGTCCTGTCCCCTTCAAAGTAGTTCTCTTTGGCAGCTTACGAGGACTCAGATCATGTGACTAGGGAGGCTGTGGAACAACAGAAATGCTTTTTGAGGTCAAAAGCACCGCGAGTGAAGTGGCCGTGTGAAGAGGCAGCATCGCCTTGTCTGCAATGTCCGGTCTCACACGATTCACTTCATCTTTGATTTGCTCATTCTAGCTTTTTTCGGTCGAGGAGACGTCTCAGTGTCCCACTCCTCACTTTGCCGCTCTGCCTCAGGATCGTACTCAAAAGGCCAGACTTCATCACGTGTGATCAAACGAGTGAACCGTTCGTCGTCATTGGCAATCGTCTCAAAAATATCAACGTACGCGTTTCTTCGATTGTCCTACTCAGTTCCGAGGTTTTTCGGCACCATTTTCGCAAGAGTTTCATTTGTGCAAAACTTCGGTCGTAATTTGATCCTCGTTAAACGTCGGTCTGATCTCACAAGAGCAAGCACACAAACGCCGTTTCCGACGATTTTCGAAGTTGAAGGTCTCCGGGAGGGATGATCATCTTAAACGTGTTCTCGGTCTTCCGAAAATGATCTGTGCCAGCGAAAAGCTTGTGTTCTTGATAAATTTTCCCCATAGGGCAGTTTCAACTTCCGAATGGTCACACTCGCGGGTTCCCAAACTTTAACACAAAACTTGAAGGCCTGCCGTTACTGTAAATTCTGCTGTTCCAGTTTCGTAACACACAGCAGAAATACAACTTCACTAATAGCGCTCTCGAAATTAAAGCGATGGCTGTTTGGAGCTGAAGCTCTGACTGAGCATCTGGAAGGGATGAACACACCGGTGTACACAAGTAGAACAGCACAGAGTTGTCACGTCGTTCGCAGTCTTGTCAGTCTCGTTAATTTCCTCACACACCTCGATGGTGTCTTGCTATTTAGATTAAACGGACCATAAATCATATATGATGAGATAATAAGAAGGCGCGCTATCATCATTTATTGTTATATTAAAATTAACCTCAATATGCGACATTGCTGCGCAGTAATACGACGAGAGGTCCCGTGTACCGCAGGATGCCTTACTGTGAGGGGGAAAAGCCTCGTCTAGAAATTAGAAAATATACATTGGACAGACAGGACCAAATTTCAAAACAAGATTCAGAGAATATCTGACACTCGCCTCATAGCTGTGCGTGTTAGGCGCCGCTTCCGCGGTTGGGAGGTGCGCAGACCCCGGACCGAACACGTCCGGATGATTAACGATGCGGGCCGGAGTGCTGGCCAGCCTGGATGTGGTTTTTAGGCGGTTTCCCACATTCCACTAGTTGAATATCGGGCTGGTATCCAAGTCCCGCCTCAATTACACGAGTTGCAGACATTTGGAAACTATTTGCCCACTTTCCCACTAGTAACGCTACACACGGACAGTTGGGGTACACTCATTCCGTCCCTGGGGGGAGTGGGGTTGTAACGAGGTGGCGAAGGGTGGGGCATCCGAGCACCCCTTAAACAGGGTGACTGTTATTGAACTTAAATAAAATCGTCATAACTTCTGAACGGTTTGCATTAGGACGTTCAAACTGCACGGTTGGACGCGGGGCATGATGGGAATTACTATACGCACTAAGTTTTGGTTTAGCGACGAAGCCCACTCTCCTTTGGATGGGTTCGTCAATAAGGAAAATTGGCGCGTTTGGGGGACTGAGAATCCGCATTTCGCGATCGAGGAGTCTCTTCACCTTCAACGGGTGATTGGGTGGTGTGCAAGGTGCAGTCACGGAATAATCGATGCGATATTCCTGGATGGCACAGTGCCTACCGAACAGTTCGTGAAGATTTTGGAAGATGATTTCATCCCCATTATCCAAAGTGACCCTGATTCCGAAAAGATGTCGTTCATGCAAGACGGAGCTCGACCCGTTGAAGCAGGACTGTGTTTATGTCCTGGAGGAGCAGTTTGGGGGGCCGCATTCCGGCTCTGGGGTACCCAGAGGCAGTGGCATGGGCCTCGATTGGCCGCCATATTCTCCGAATCTGAACACATGCGACTCCTTTTTGTGTGGCTATATTATAGACAAGGTGTACAGCGATAACACCAAAACCATTGCTGAACTGAAAACAGCCAGTCAGGAGGTCATCGACAGCGTCAATGTTGCGACACTTCAGCGGGTCATGCAGAATTTCGCTATTCGTTTGCGCCACATCATCGCCAATATGGCAGATATTTCGAACATGCCACAAGCTAGATCCGAATACCTGCAGCGACGTTTACATGTTGAATAAAGTGTGTGGACGTCGTACTTCGTAACTAATTTACGTTTTTTTCCCACATAATTCAATAATTGTCACCTTGTACGTAAATACTCATATACCCCTGCGACCCTGCGCCGATGGGGTACAGACGCACAAGAAGAAGAACGAGATTCAGTGAACATTCGAATCTCACTACCATGAATCTATTTGCATTTAGCTTCATCTAAAAGAACAAAAACACACAGCCTGCGTCGTACTAGAACGCCTGACAATCCTCCATACCTCCGGAAAAGGTAACCTGCTAAATATTTTAAAAGAAATAGAAATTTTCACCTATTTCAGGAAACATTCTGACATTATTTTTAAAGGAAGAGATCGACCTAAAAAAAATCACCCATATTCTCATATACCTTTAGTGTGGAAATACTTTGTTTAGATATTTGTTTACACAAATATTACCATTTAGAAATGAAATTATGGAAGCCTTGATGTAAACAACTCAATCATTAAATCAAATTTATTCATAGTTGCGAAGACGGTGTGTTTGGAAAGTTAAATTGTTTGAAAAAAATTGCGGCAACATTAAGTAATAAAAAATACTAAATTTCTTTCGGAAAAATATATTGTGTTTTGTAATGTAGAAGGGAGTACCGATAGAGGTACTCAAAGTACCCTCCGCCACGCACCGTGGGGTGGCTTGCGGAGTATGGATGTAGATGTAGACGAACAACCATGAGCAGTGTAAGGGAAAGACAATGGAAATTTGCACCGGATCGGGACTCGAACCCGGATTTCTTGCTTTACTCGAGCGGTCGCTTAACCACTTTGACTATCCGCAGTTGTATGCATGTCCGAAGGAATATGGTATCGTTCATCTTAACAACACAGGCACTGCAATATCGTATATCTTTTGATGTAAGGCGCATCGCCATTGACACCTACACAAATCCATACTAATGTGTTGATTAAAACAGTCATATAATTAGATTATTAGCAAACGCCTTTGGCATGAACTAAGAAACGGTGTGTTTGGAAAGTTAAATTATTTGAAAAACATTGCGGCAACATTTAGTAATAAAAAATACTATACACTAAAAATAAATTTATTTCGGAAAAATATATTGTATTTTGTAATGTAGCTTCTGCTGTGATTGGAAAGTGCGCGCGGTATTAGTCCATCAATAAATAAACAAATAAAAGAAATCTCTGTTGGACAGTTTACGTCAGTATATAAAAATGACATATTACCATGAAAGACAAATCTTGAAGAAAATTTTAGGGCCTGTCAAAGGCAATGGTGAATTCGGGAGAGGAGGGAACCACGAACTCTGAAACACATTTACGATTGATTATAGATACCATTCGCAGCAAGAGGATTGTTTTCTATGGCGATAGTGGCCATATGAGTCCTAGAAGGTAGACCAATCGGTTCCTCCATTACTTTCTGAACAAGAAAACCAAGGAGGCGTGGTTCACCGAGGTACAAAAAGGCCTACAAGAAGGGGAGATAACACTGGAGCATTATCAGTAAACGCGCTCCGTTAAAGAAGAGAGAGAACCCAAAACTGAAAATCGGCAGGACATGAACTGAAACGAGGAAGGAACATAATGGAAACCGAATACTGTGCCGTAATACCTGGCTAAAGTTAAGGCACGGCTGCTAGGAGAAGGCGAAGGAGAAGTCTAGTTCAAATACCTTCGTCCGGAGAAGAAAGTATTATTTATTACTATTATTATTGTTGTTGTTGTTGTATAGCGTTCCAGAACGTAGAACTCTACATACATGATGAATTTTCGGGTTATGTTTAATTTTGATAATCAGATGGGTGCGCACCTATTGACACTTTATGTAAGTGTTTCAGACATTTCTCTGCAATACAGCAAGCTCTCGATTATCCGAGTTAATGCAGACGCTAGACTGCACGGTTAATTCACAGTTACCGGAAACTGTTATTTAATATATTTACAAAAACTGGTAGATAACAAAATTAAAGTGTTATCGGCAATCCGTGAAGTTCTTACTTTCCCCCAAAAACTTTAATTCCCTTTTCATATCTCTCCTTCATTTCCTTTACTGTTTGCTCAGTGTACAGACTGAATAACATCGGGAGGGTAACCTACAAACCGGTCTCTCTCTCTTCTCAACTACTGCTTCCCATCCATGTGTACAAACAGTATTCAAGCTTTTGGCCCCTTTGTTTTATCGCTGCCACCTTCAGAATTTCAAACAGTGGATACTGGTCAACAGTTACGAAACATTTGTATAAATTTAAACATTATACAAAAGTAGATTTTAACCTATCTAGAAGATAGGAAATCTAGGAACGTCCTAGGGTCAGTACTGCTTCGCGTCTTGATATATTTCTCTGGGACCCGACTAATCTTCACCGAGACTGGCCTCTACCAGTTAGCCATTCGCCCGTAAATGATTCGTGATGACAAGTTACCCAAGAGGGAGATACCGAAAACATGATCCTAGCAGCTTGGTTATTCAGTACAGAAAAGCAGTGATGTCGCGAGGAGATAGCGAGTTAGCCATAACAATGTCGCACTGCCAGGGCGAGAGAGAGAGAGAGAGAGAGAGAGAGAGAGAGAGAGAGAGAGGGTTGGGACGACGGGGGGGGGGGAGCAAGCAAGCCTCTCATTAGTCGGGACTGCGTGGCCGATGCCGAGTGCTGTCCGGCGCGGCGCGCGCCGTCGAGAGCGGCTTCATTAGCGACAGCCAGTGTGTGGCTAACAAGCGGCCGGGCCTACCGGCCTCTGCTCTGTCATTGGTCCGCGACGGGAGGGGGGCGCTGTACAAACAGTAATTTTTATTTACTGCTATTTCATCAACACCTGTCCCCCTTACTTTTATTGCAGGCTGTTAAACACGCACAATCGATTATTGTAAAAGTTGGAATCATAAAGTTACACGAAGCAAAAGAAAATGCTTAACATAAAACACTGTGTACGATGAAGTGAAATCAATACACACACAACACGAGCCAAAGAAAGGAAACAAAACTGACCTACAGTCGACTCACCGCAGTTCTAAGTTCAAGGTATCTAACAAGAAGTACAGATAATTGAGAGTTCGATTCAAGAAAGTTTGAATGACAAGGCTGAAATGAGGAGCAAGTCGAAGGGAGAATATACCTTCAAAAATGGTGTGTAGATTCAATAACATTCCTAATTTTTGCAAAAGTAAGCAGAATTAACAACACGAACTCAAAAGATAGTTGGCCTTTTTACCTGTTTTTTATTTATTTAAAAAAATCAAAAGAGGCACACACAAATTTCCGAGACTTATAACTTAAATTTCATTCATTTTTCGACGCTTAACAAACTGTCATCAACGTTCACATGTTCGTAAAAACGAAGTATTTCCCCGTCCGCCTCACTAACGGTGAACCATTAGTGCCCAAACTAACAGTGGAGGACGTAATCTTTTCTGTAAGCGTATAACCTCCGAAAGGTATGCTTCATCCTCTACATAGAGCAAAAAGGCATTTCAGTAAGCCGCCTTTAATATGCGGAAACTCACGTCACCGGGTCCGTTTGCGCCATCACTGTCATAAGTCTTCAGCAGTTACGTATTTCTGCGACAGTATTGTCGACAGTGTTGTCGACAGCATGGATGACAGTCCCGTAAGTTTTCGCTATATGTTGTACCGTTTTTTCCTTTCCATATTCTATAGACTCAATAACTTTCTCCTTTCTCAAAAAAGTCAAACACTTGTACTTCCTTGGGTGTTTTCTGAATCTGGTATAAGTACTTTAGAAACCTACACATCGTTCAGAAAACATCAAGTGTGGCGAAGAGTTGAATGACGAAGTTATTGACGAAACAGTTCAAATTACCGAGTGTTACATGGTTGCTAGTTTCGAATTATAGTGTGTGTCTGGAGCAGAGGGTGGGGTGGGAGCAGCGGTCGATCGGGACAATCGTTTTTGTTTATTCACTGTGCCAAAAAAAAAAAAAAAAAAAAAATTTCGAGGATCTTTCCAGCGTACTTGAAAACTAGGTCGAATTATCGAGAAATGAAATGTCCTGAGGTTAAAAAAAAAAAGGTTCAAATGGCTCTGAGCACTATAGGACTTAACATCTGAGGTCATCAGTCCCATAGAACTTAAAACTACTTAAACCTAACTAACCTAAGGACATCACACACATCCATGCCCGAGGCAGGATTCGAACATGCGGCCGTAGCAGTCGCGGGGTTCCGGACTGAAGCGCCTAGAACCGCACGGCCACCACGGCTGGCTCCTGAGGTTCGAATTACCGCGACTCGACTGTATGTATTGCTAATTTATTTCTACTTTAGACCCTTTCAAGGTTATATGATTGTCCCGGAGGGAGTGTTATTGCCAATCCCTTAGCGCACATCCTAACGTAAGTGACTACAGTATGTCCATGGCATTTGGTGCCCTCGGGCTGTTACGTGTCGCGGAGCTCCTAGTGTTCCTAACCCCATGCTGTTGCTGTTATTCTAAATACAGTACTCAAATCCTGCTCACTACTTACAACATACCTCACGTTGTCTCGGCGATATTGGTAATCATGTGCTTCCTGGTATTGTGTCGAGTTGTTTCCATATCACTATTTCACGCGCAGTATTTCGACTACCGACTCGGTCGTCTCCTTCAGGTGGTGCAGTTTCGCTGTAACGTGTACTCGCTGCCTGGACTCCAGCCAGACTGTTGTAGTCTAGGCAGCGAGTACATGTTACAGCGAAATATCAGCACCTGAAAGAGACGACTGGGTCGGTAGTCGAAATATTGCGCGTGAAATGGAAACAACAACTCTGCACAACACACACGACTACACCGTAATTTGTATCTGCGCAAACAAATAAATACATACTAATAAGAATGTTCAAATGTATGTGAAATCCTATGGGACTTAACTGCTAAGGTCATCAGTCCCCAAGCTTACACACTACTTAACCTAAATTATCGTAAGGACAAACACACGCACCCATGCCCGAGGGAGGACTCGAACTTCCGCCGGGACCAGCCGCACAGTCCAAGACTGCAGCGCCCCAGACCGCTCGGCTAATCCCGCGGGGCGCATACTAATAAAATTTAAATATAAATTAAAATATATTGTATGTCTCCCAATTGAAGTGAAGATATGCCAGTTAATTAGAACTCAATGCTCAGTGTAGTTTAGTTCATGTCAGTTGCCTCCTCCAAATTCGCCATAAGATCCGGCCGGCCGCGGTGGTCTAGTGGTTCTAGGCGCGCAGTCCGGAACCGCGGGACTGCTACGGTCGCAGGTTCGAATCCTGCCTCGGGCATGGATGTGTGTGATGTCCTTAGGTTAGTTAGGTTTAAGTAGTTCTAAGTTCTAGGGGACTGATGACCTCAGAAGTTGAGTCCCATAGTGCTCAGCCATAAGATCCGCGGATTGTGTGCGTAGGACATAGTGTACTTTTTGACCCATTCAACTGCAGCAGCGGCAGAAGGTCTCGCAAGGGTGTTGCGGAGATCTACACTGTTCAGTCACAGTAATGCGACCACCTGTCGAAAGCCTGAATAACAACCTTCAGCGGCGGGAGACACAGGCACGAGGAGAGTCAGTGAGGTTCAGCCATGTCGACTCCAGCTCAAGCTCCAGTGCCATGGCCATTTGCACTGCGTTCCTTGGCTGAAGATACATGATACGTACAGCCCGATCGAGGTGATCCCACAGGTTCAGGATTGGGTTTAAATCCGGGGAGTCTGGTGGCCAGGAGAGTACGGTAAACTCGTCCTGTTGCTCTTCGGATCACGCCCGTACACTGCGAGCTTTGTGACGTGTTGCATTGTCCTGGTGGTAGATACCATCGTGCCGGGGAAAAAGAAACAGCGTATAGGGGTGGACACGATCTCTAAGGATAGATGAAAGCTTGTGTTGATCTGCTGAGTTTTCCAGAATGACGAGACCACCCAGCACCCTTCCGATGATTGTTGCAGGGTGTTTGCTTTCAGACGTCTCACGCCGTGGACGCCAACGGCCATCCGTCCGATGGAGCACAGAACGCGCTTCATCTGAAAAGGCCAACTGCCGCCACTCAGCGGCGCCGATGAACACCATTCAGCGTGGGAGCATGAACCAAGCGTTTATTGCGAAGGCCCAGCTGGATGGTCGTTGAGGAGATACTCTTGGTAGCCCCTTGTGCTTCATCTGGGCGGCCAGTTGCTGTAGCCGCCGTTCGCCCCTGTCATCTACGGCCCGTGGTGCAACGCAGTTGCCTCGGTGTCGCTTTTGGATAGCGCCATTTTGCCATGCACGGTGTACTTTAATAACGGCGGCAAACGAACAGTTTACAAACTTAGCCGTTTCGGAAATGCTCCCACCCTTGATCCGAAAACCAATAATCATGCTCTTTTTTTTTCTTTTTTTTTTACGTCAGGTATATGGCTCGGGTTCCCCGTCACGGCAACGACCGCACTGTTTTACACGTCTCCCCGACATGCTTCCTAAGACCCTCCATTGCTAGTGCTGCCACATGCCGTCTGTGAATGGTTACTGGACGCTGACGTCGAACATAGACCCTAGTCACATTAATGTGACAGGGGTGTGTATATTCTAAATCGTACGTCCAGCTGTGTTCACTGTGGACCATGCTTCTGAGTCTCTTAGAATACGACCAGTAACCCCACTCCACCTCACCCCTGATTCTTTAAAGAATGCAAGTCCCATGTGCGAAACAGCCTCAAACGTCTGATTAGTTTATACGTGATCATTGTGTTAAATATTAGACATTTAACATGTGACCTAGCAAAAGATTAGATAATGTTTGAAATGATGTTCTCATTACGAAACACTGGATGTATAGTTCGGGTATTTTGCGTTCCGTCGTAAAAAAACGCTACGTTTTCATGCATTTCACTGTTAAAGTATGCTTCTTAACGTCTACCATAAGTGGAAAAGGTGTGTACGGCTGTCCCGACTTGTCCATTGTCACACATTTATGAGTACCGTTTCTCAGTGTGACCCAATATGGCGGTTAGGGCTGATTCCCTTTGATTTAATAAACCATGGCCTGAACTGGTTAAATTTGGAAATTTATGGTAAGATCCTAACCCTAAGGGTAAAACGCACACACGCACACGCACACACACACACACACACACACACACACACACACACACACGGGACTCGAATCTCCGACGGGGGCAGCCTCGCGAACCATGACAAGGCGCCTTCACACCGCACGGGGCGAACTGGTTGAATGTGATCCAGTTTTCTTCTTTCCATTATATTGGGGTACTATGCCTTACACTCTTTCGCTCGTAAGTTTATCGCACTCGTGTTACCACTAGTAATTTTCCGGTGTTCTAGGCCATCTGTTCTTGATTCTGGATATATAATTTCATCTACAGGGGCTAGATCTTGTTACATAGCTTGGGCATTCTTCAAGAACAACAAACGGGGCTACAGCCCGTATTTATCAAGAAAGCTTCGGAAGTCTTAGAAGTATTTTCAGTTGCGCCCGCTAGAGAACTGTACCAATTGGCGTGCCTATTCACTATTTCCGATCCTATACTATTTTATTCTGTTAAATCACTCGTGTAAGAGTATGGTGTCTTCCGCTGATGTAGATTTTTAGACATCTAGACATTACTCCTCACTGGCGGCAATAGTGGTGGTGGTGGTGGTGGTGGTGGTGGTGGTGGTGTGCCATTTCGCCTCAGATGTTTCGCCCAGACTTACTGTGCGACCTACAGCTGCGGCACATCATCACTGTTCTTTGAAGAAAGTAAAAGTGAAAGATGATTTGCGTTTTAACATCCTATTCACGACGAGATCTTTGAAGACGGAGCACAGCCTCGGAACAGATAAGGATCGAGAAAGAAATCGCCGCTGTGCATTTTCAGAGGAACTATCCGGACGTTTAGAAAAACCAGGGCAAACGCTAATAAAGGTGCCAAGACGAGAATTTGAACTTTGTTATACAGAATGCAGGCGTAGTTTACGTCACATCGCAAGGTTTTCCATTGAAGAGTGCTGCTTCTTGATTAGTATTTCTTCTTTAGATTGGCCAGTGAAGGGCGCATGTTTCTCAATTGTCAGTAATGACCAGATGTTGAAAATACCGCTTCAGTTGTAAAGTTTCGGGCTCCTATAAGCCCATCTTCAGGTGTCGTAATTGGTGCTGTGACCCCCGAGCGCCGCGGTGGACGTGTACTAGGCGCAGTGTGCTACCTACGAGCGCAGAACAGGAGTCGTGTGATAATAAAGGATTTTACAACTGAAGCGTTATTTTCAACCTCTGGTATAATGCTCAGTTGCAGATGTTCTACCGACAGGGTTGTTTGTCAGTAATGACATTAAATTTTCCATTGAGGCTGCCTTTACACATCATATTTAGATGATCAACATGGCGACTACATTCTGTAAGTTGAGTGTGCAATATACACTTTGCGATGCGTTGTAGGGGCAACAGATCGCATGTCCAATCCGTGTTCCTTCAGGCTGAGTTTGCACAGTTACTCTACCTGTATTACTTGCTTTTCCGGAACGCCAGTGTTCCTGTGTCTTTCCTGCTAAATTTCAAGAAATTTGTTAGCCATGCTGGATGGAATTTTCCGAGTATTTTAAATGGTTGTTGTAAATTTTCAATCTCTAGAAACAATAACCCATCCTTAAACGCACATCCGATGCGATTTCTTATGTCATTAAATAGGCTTATGTTCCTACATATTCGAGACAATGCTGGATCTCAACCTTTTTTTTCCGCAGAGCGGTGAACCTGGTACGGATTCAGTTTTCTACGAATTCTTCGTTTACTAGTAGTTTGGCGGTCTGTTGTGTGGAAGTCGTGTGGTTTCTTGGTCTTCACAACTTCTATATTACGTCCCAGCCTCTTCTGCAACTCAGTGAAAGCATTTAGAATTATTGTCTACAGTTCTTCGTCCGATTGTGCAAATTTGACGTTGTCGTCCGCATCCTGGAGCCCCAATGACCGGTGTTAGACCGCTTTGTTTCTGGTCCCAAGCCAGAGAGAGAGAGAGAGAGAGAGAGAGAGAGAGAGAGCGAGCGGAGAGTCCTTGTTTATTGTTCTCTGCCGATCACTGATGGACGAGCAGTACAGAACTGAGGAATTTCAGTAAGAACCTGTTGAAAGCGTAGGCCATTAAGCCGATCTGATGCAGCAATAAACTCACTGTGGTTTATAAGCCCATGTCATCGCGAGACTAGCAGTTTGTAAATGCATTTTATTTGTTTTTAAAACTGCACACAGTGTAAATAAAACAACTGGTAGCTTTGAAACACTTAAGAGGCTAATGTAGTGTAGAAGGATTGTGTTTCGATAATGCGAACAACGGGAGAAAATGATTTAGGAAAAGCAATCGTAGTTTTCAGTGACAAGGCCAAACAGGAAATACTGCGTAAACCGTACATGTTTTTGAGAAGTGCCACTTCCAGCTGCTTCTGTCGGAAAGATGGCAAAGTATTTAACCGATTATCGTTAAGTTTATTAAGATGTGTTTGTGAAACCAAGCAAAATGTATAACTGGAAGAACAATAGCGCATAGTGGAGCTGCTGTCTGGTGTTCTCTGTGCTAAGTGTTTTCGTTCATTGATATTTCGTTCTATAACAGGAAAAAAGACGGACTATAATTTTCTTGAACAGTGTGCTTATTTAGTCATTTCTAGCAGGCGTCAGGCTGATCTCGTTTAACACCGCCTCAGGCCTTGAGAATAGCCTCGAGGAACATGATCCACAACTTCTTTCATGTGATTAATGTGTCAGACCTAACGCACAAAATATTACTCATGCCTGAAAAGATCATACAGGTCGCGTCGAAGTGGTAATGTAAAAGGCAGAAGTCATATGACTTCGCTCCGTAAACTCGTCATGATAGTATAGTGCGTGTGCGTGCGTGTGTGTTTGTTTGTTTTCCAGTCGGCTGTGTGGTATCAACACAGTAATACAGGCAACAGCGACATTGAGATATGACACAGTGTCGGACATGAGCTGTTGTGTTTGAATGTGAATGAAGCTGTTCGATTTGTTGATGTATCAGCGGAGCACTGTGTCATGGCTGGATCCTGTAGCAATACCACATTGCATGACAGTTGCCTGCTGCGTCTCACCCTGGGTTCCAAGCAGTGCCAGACTTTTCTGTGGGTTTAGTCCCGGAAGACTTAGGACCAGCAAGGGTGCGACACAGTTCCTGAGTGTTAATCACGTATGCAAAATACTAACGCGAATTCTTTACAGATGAATGGAAAAACTGGTAGAAGCCGACCTCGGGGAAGATCAGTTTGGATTCCGTAGAAATATTGGAACACGTGAGGCAGTACTGACCCTGCGACTTATCTTAGAAGCTAGATTAAGGAAAGGCAAACCTACGTTTCTAGCATTTATAGTCTTAGAGAAAGCTTTTGACAATGTTGACTGGAATACTCTCTTTCAAATTCTGAAGGTGGAAGGGTAAACTACAGGGAGCGAAAGCCTATTTACAATTTGTACAGAAACCAGACGGCAGTTACAAGAGTCGAGGGGCATGAAAGGGAAGCAGTGGTTGGGAAGGGAGTGAGACAGGGTTGTAGCCTATACCCGATGTTATTCAATCTGTATATTGAGCAAGCAGTAAAGGAAACAAAAGAAAAGTTCTGAGTAGGTATTAAAATCCATGGAGAAGAAATAAAAACTTTGAGGTTCGCCGATGACATTGTAATTCTGTCAGAGACAGCGAAGGACTTGGAAGAGCAGTTGAACAGAATGGACAGTGTCATGAAAGGAGGGTATAAGATGAACATCAACAAAAGCAAAACGAGGATAATGGAATGTAGTCGAATTAAATCGGGCGATGCTGAGGGAATTAGATTAGGAAATGAGACATTTAAAGTAGTAAAGGAGTTTTGATATTTGGGGAGCAAAATAACTGATGGTCGAAGTAGAGGGGATATAAAATGTAGACTGGTAATGGCAAGGAAAGCGTTTCTGAAGAAGAGAAATTTGTAAACATCGAGTATAGATTTAAGTGTCAGGGAGTCGTTTCTGAAAGTATTTGTATTGAGCATAGCCATGTATGGAAGTGAAATATGGACGATAACTAGTTTGGACAAGAAGAGAATAGAAGCTTTCGAAATGTGGTGCTACAGAAGAATGCTGAAGATTAGATGGGTAGATCATATAACTAATGAGGAGGTATTGAACAGGATTGGGGAGAAGAGAAGTTTGTGGCAAAACTTGACTAGAAGGAGGAATCGGTTGCTAGGACATGTTTTGAGGCACAAGGGATCATCAATTTAGTATTGGAGGGCAGCGTGGAGGGTAAAAATCGTAGAGGGAGACCAAGAGATGAATACGGTAAGCAGATTCAGAAGGATGTAGGTTGCAGTATGTACTGGGAGATGAAGCTTGCACAGGATAGAGTAGCATAGAGAGCTGCATCAAACCAGTCTCAGGACTGAAGACCACAACAACAAGTCAGATCAGGAACATAAGCATGCTGCCCCAGAGTGTGAACAGCATATTTCTGAAAATATTGCACTGTGGGTGACACCTGCTCACCGAGGATGTTGAAATAAGTATCCTGGCTTACGTTCACGATAACATGAACGGCGGCGTCCAACTCATCGTACGAAAAGCACTCCCAAAACTTCACGTACCATTTCTGGCCTACTGAACTACACCCTCAACACGGTGCGCCTTAAACGTCTCTGTTGATCGTCGGTACACTCGACGCCTTCCTTCATTTAAAAATATGCAAAATCGCGACCCATCTGACGAGAATACACGGCTCCAGGTGACTACTACCCAATTTCTATGTTGGTGGACCCATTGAAGACGTGCATCAGCATGTACCACCGAGACAGATGGTACCCCAATACCTTACTCGTTAATTATGGGGAGATACGCAGTATTTATTGCACCCGTGGTCTTAGAGCTAGCCTCTTTGATTAACAATAAAAACATCCTTGGTCCCGGGTTCGAGCACCACCACCGCTTAAATTTTGAATAATAATCGCCATTGGTGTCCGAAGACTTCAGCCATAAGAAGTCGCCCTCATTCTGCCAATGGCCTTGTCAAAGAGGACGGAGGAAGGGACAGACGTTCAGGGCATTCTGTCCCCTTGGGTTGGGAAACTGCCCCTAAAGGCGAAAGAACCAGCAATGATCAAGAGCATGATGATGGAGAAGGCAATGGAAGCCACCGCATTAAAAACGTTCTACTAGTCGGGGCGTGGTATTTCAGAGCTTGAACGTGGTAGGGAAGCTACAAAATTTGAAAATGGAAATGCAAAGGCTCAATCAAGATGTAGTGCGAGTCAGTGAAGTGAATTGGACATAAGACAAGGATTTCTTGTCATATTAGTATAGGGTAATATTAATAGCAGCAGAAAACGGTATAACTGGAGTAGGATTCGTTAGGAATAGGAAGGTAGGGCACAGGGTGTGTTGCTGTGAACAGTTCACTGATCGGATTGTTCTCGGCAGAATCGACAGCAAACCAAACCGACAACCATAGTTGAGGTATACATGTCGACGTCAAAAGTCGAAGATGAAGTGGTAGAGAAAGTATATGAGGACACTGAACGCATAATCCATTAGGTGAAGGGAGGTGAAAATCTAACATTTATGGCGGATGAGAATGCGGTTATAGGGGAAGGAGTAGAAGAAAGGGTTCAAATGGCTCTGAGCACTATGGGACTTAACATCTGAGGTCATCAGTCCCCTAGAACTTAGAACTACTTAAACCTAACTAACCTAAGGACATCACACACATCCATGCCCGAGGCAGGATTCGATCCTACGACCGTACCGGTCGCGCGGTTCCAGACTGAAGCGCCTAGAACCGCTCGGCCACTCCGGCCGGCATAGAAGAAAGGGCTACTGGAGAATATGGGTTTGGGACAAGGAATGAGAGAGGAAAACGACTGAGTTCTGCAATAAATTTCGGCTAGTAGAGCGAATAATTTGTTCAAGAATCACAAGAGGAGGGGGGTATTCTTGGAAAAGGTCGGGAGATACGGGAAGATTTCAGATAGATTACACCATTTCAAGAATCAGAAGAGGAGGCGGTATACTTGGAAAACGCCAGGAGGTAGGGGAAGATTTCAGATAGATTACACCATGGCCAAGCAGAGATTCATAAACCAGCTACTGCATTGTAAGACGTACCCAGGAACAGATACAGACACAGATCACAATTTAATCAGGAAGAATCAGTGTGCAAAGAAGTGGGATACGTAAGTACTAAGGAATGAAGAGGTACTCTTGAAGTTCTCTGACGCTGTAGATACTGCGATAAAGAATAGCTCAGTAGGCAGTACAGTTGAAAATAAATGGACATCTGTAAAAAGGGCAATAACAGAAGTTGGAAGAAAAAATCAGGTACAAAGAAGATAACTTCGAAGAAACAAGAAATACTTCAGTTGTTGTTGAAAGAGGGAAGTACAAAAATGTTCAGAGAAATTCAAGAATACAGAAATATAAGTTGCTGAGGAATGAAATAAATAGGAAGTGCAGGAAAGCTAAGACGAAATGACTGCATGAAAAATGTGAAGAAATCGAAAAGGAAATAATTGTCGGAAGGACTGACTCACCACATAGGAAAGTCAAACCAACTTTCGGTGAAATTAAAAGAAAGGTTAGTAACATTTAAGAGTGCAACGGCAATTCCACTGTTGAATGCAGAGGAGAGAGCGGATAGGTGGAGAGATTACATCGAAGGCAGCGGTTACGGGGAGGATTTGTCTAATGTGACAGAATAAGGAACGGTAGTGATTTAGTAGAGATAAGGGATCCAGTATAATAGTCGGGATTTAAACGAGCTTTGGATGACTTAAGATGAAATAAGGCAGAAGAGACAGCTAACATTCCGTTAAATTTCTCAACTCATTGGGGGAAGTGGCAACAAAACGGCTTTTTACGTTGGTGTGTAGTGTGTATGAGTCTGGCGATGTACATCTGACTTTCGGAAAAATATCATCCACAGTGATCCGAAGGTTGCAAGAGCTGACAGCTGCGAGAAATATCGCTGAATCAGCTTAACAGCTCATGGATCCAACTTACTTACAAGAATAAAACACAAAAGAATGGAAAAGAAAATTGAGGATGTGTTAGATGACGGTCAGTTTGGCTTTAGGAAAGGTAAAGGCACCAGACGTTGCGGTTTGTGGCGTTTGCTCTGTTATTCAGTGGTTTGGTATTTAACTAATTTGTCAATGGAAATGATAATCTTATTTTATTACATTGAGTAATTACTAAATAATTTTTCTCCAGGCTAAAGATTTGATCAAGTTGCTAAAGAACTCAAAGTTAACGTCGTGTTAAAGTGTTGTCTGTAAGTTGTGTAAGTGTCACTAAATCACAGTTCATACAACAGATTCAATACAAATATTGATTAAGAAGAAAGCAGTTATCTTCAGCAAAATGATCATTAAAACCACCGAATATCAGCCGCGCACAACGTTGACGTATGTTACCTGAAACAATATTCTTCGCAACTCGTGCGTAATTAATTTCGGCTCCATACCTCCCCGATGTTGTTCAATCTGTATATTGAGCAAGCAGTAAAGGAAACAAAAGAAAAATTCGGTGTAGGTATTAAAATTCATGGAGAAGAAATAAAAACTTTGAGGTTCGCCGATGACATTGTAATTCTGTCAGAGACAGCAAAGGACTTGGAAGAGAAGTTGAACAGAATGGACAGTGTCTTGAAAGGAGGGTATAAGATGAACATCAACAAAAGCAGAACAAGAATAATGGAATGTAGTCGAATTAAGTTGGGTGATGCTGAGGGAATTAGATTAGGAAATGAGGCACTTAAAGTAGTAAAGGAGTTTTGCTATTTGGGGAGCAAAATAAATGATGATGGTCGAAGTAGAGAGGATATAAAATGTAGGCTGGCAATGGCAAGGAAAGCGTTTCTGAAGAAGAGAAATTTGTTAACATCCAGTATTGATTTAAGTGTCAGGAAGTCATTTCTGAAAGTATTCGTATGGAGTGTAGCCATGTATGGAAGTGAAACATGGACGATAAATAGTTTGGACAAGAAGAGAATAGAAGCTTTCGAAATGTGGTGCTACAGAAGAATGCTGAAGTTTAGATGGTAGATCATATAACTAATGAGGAAGTATTGAATAGGATTGGGGAGAAGAGAAGTTTGTGGCACAACTTGACCAGAAGAAGGGATCGGTTGGTAGGACACGTTCTGAGGCATCAAGGGATCACCAATTTAGTATTGGAGGGCAGCGTGGAGGGTAAAAATCGTAGAGGGAGACCAAGAGATGAATACACTAAGCAGATTCAGAAGGATGTAGGTTGCAGTAGGTACTGGGAGATGAAGAAGCTTGCACAGGATAGATTAGCATGGAGAGCTGCATCAAACCAGTCTCAGGACTGAAGACCACAACAACAACAACCACCTCAGCTAGAAAAGTTTCTTATAAGGATCATGCTAAGAGCACTGTTTTTAAAGAACCAATCTGATTCGAATCATTTTCATTAAAATGAGTTCGGGACCACCACATTTATTTTTACACGTTTGTATTACCTTCGGCATTTATTCTGCAGAGTTGCGTAATTTAAATTTGAATTTGCCGCTGAGATAATTGTTAAGATAGCGACAGACAATTGAGAGAGACTTAGAGCAAATAAGTAAATATTTAAAATGCTTATTAAACGCTATAAAATCTACTTGCGTATTGTGCACTATTTAGACTCCATCAAGCAAACATTTGATTTGTTTCTAAGGAAAACACAGACAAAAACGCGATACAAATCTCTATCATCAGTGGCTGCGCTCCTTGCAGCGGAAAGAAATAATTAACACAGATAATGCTTACTGAGAGAGGAATTAAAGTTACAAATAATTATTCACTTATGTTTATAATAATAATAATGATGGATCAAATGGCTTTGAGCACTATGGGACTTAACATCTTAGGTCATCAGTCCCCTAGAACTTAGAACTACTTAAACCTAACTAACCTAGGACATCACACACATCCATGCCCGAGGCAGGATTCGAACCTGCGACCGTAGCAGTCCCGCAGTTCCGGACTGTAACGCCTAGAACCGCACGGCCACCACGGCCGGCAATAATAATGAACTATATTTTCAAGTAATAATTAACAAATAATGACAATTTCTTAACAGACCTCAGTTCGGCATGCGTCCGCGACCTACAAAAGCCAACCAACAAAAGCTAAAAAAGACAAACGCAGATCATAAAAGGAATTTACAATTATCATTGTCTTTGTATGATACACATCGATATGTCCAATTACATCATAGGATATTATATAAATAAATAATATTTATCATCGTATTCACTGTTTTTCCATACGTCGAACAGATAATGTTTATAACTGTTAGATGCATAATTTCCTCTCGTCGCACTGTAGCCAAAAATTTATCACGTGGATGTTACAGGTTGATAACATAAGCAAGACTAAAGAAAACTCAAAATATTTCCATGTAATATACCGACCTGTAAAAAGAATTCGACATTGTTAAATGGTACAGGGTGTTCGAAATATTGAGGAAAATAGGGATAAGCTATAGGGAGAGACTGGTTATATAGAACAAGTACAAGAGCCAAGAGGGAGTAATAAGAGTGGACGAGGAAGAACGCAGTGCTTGGATTAAAAGGGTTTAAGGCAGGTATGTAGTCTTTCGGTCCTTCTGTTGAATTTTGTACATCAGAGAAGCAATGATGGAAATAAAAGAAAGGTTCAGGAGTGAAATTAAAGTTCAAGGTGAAAGGATATCAATGATACGATTCGTTGATGACATACCTCTCCCGTACGAAAGTGATGATGAATTACAGGATCTACTGAGTGGATTTACCAGTCTAATGAGTACAGAATACGGATTGGGAATACATCGAAGAAAGACTGAAGTAATGAGAATTAGGAGAAATGAGAACAACGAGAAATGTTACATTTGAATTGGTGGTCACGAAGCAGATGGAGTTAAGGAATTCTGCTACCTAGGCAGAAAAATAAGCAATGACAGACAGAGCAACTGGGACGCCAAAAGCAGACTAGCACTGGCACTAATAGTATCAAAGTATCAAACATATGCCTTAATTTAAGGAAGAAATTTTTGAGAACGTACATTTGGAGTACAGCATTGTATGGTACTGAAACATGGACTGTGGGAAAACCGAAACAGAAGAGAACAGAAGTATTTTAGATGTGATTTTGCATACAAATGTTAAAAAATATATGGACTGATAAAGTAAGGAATGAGAAGGTTCTCCGCAGAACCGGAGAGGAAAGGAACGTATGGAAACCACTTACAGGGAAAAGGGGGGGGAGGAAATAAGACGCCTGTTAAGACATCAGGGACTAACTTCCAAGGTACTAGAGGAAGCTGTACAGGGTAAAAACTGTAGAGGAAGACAAGGACTAGAATACATCCAGCAAATAATTGAGGACGTATGTTGCGTGTGTTGCTCTGAGATGAAGAGGTTGGCACAGGAGATGAATTCTTGGCGGGTCGCATTAAATCAGTCAGAAGACTGGTGACTCAAGAAGTATTCCTGGCGTCACACATTACTATGTCGCACGTGCTAGCAGCACGAGTTGTTCCTCGCGAATTATTATCTATGGAGGGTGTCGTTGAGCAACTCGTAAAGAGAAGGTGCAGCACACCTGTAAGTTCTGGAATTCACAACGAAGAGGTTTGCTTACGTCGTGGCTTGATTTTCGTATTGCTGAAATACGGTTAACAAGTTGTCAGTGTGGATAATGTCGTCAGTCTAGTTGGAGTCATATATAAACGTTTAGACACGCAGTGTGAATCGCCGTCTTCTCTGTCTACTCCAGAACGACACGTTTTCTGCTCGCCTCTGCGTTCTCACGCTCCGTAACCATCTGTCCTTTCATGGGACGTGGATTGATATCTGTCCTAAGAGCTTGCAGTGCTAGCATTTTTACACTGTATGACGAAATGTAGTAAAATGTGGGTTAACATGGGACAGACATTTCAGAGCCCAACTCCAAATATCGATTTTTTGCACATCCCTTCCCTATATTAGCTCGGAAACCTTACGACTACTATTCTTATACCGTGTTGCGTGATTTCGACTGCTACACCATTCCTAGCATAGACTTTGGACAGTCCGCGTTGATACACTGACAAATTGGGGAACTACACTACTGGTCATTAAAATTGCTACACCACGATGATGACGTGCTACAGACGCGAAATTTAACCGACATGAAGAAGAAACTGTGATATGCAAATGATTAGCTTTTCAGAGCATTCACAAAAGGTTGGTGCCGGTGGCGACACCTACAACGTGCTGACATGAGGAAAGTTTCCAACCGATTTCTCATACACAAACAGCAGTTGACCGGCGTCGTCTGGTGAAACGTTGTTGTGATGCCTCGTGTAAGGAGGAGAAATGCGTACCATCACGCTTCCGACTTTGATAAAGGTCGGATTGTAGTCTATCGCGATTGCGGTTTATCGTATCGCGACATTGCTGCTCGCGTTGGTCGATATCCAATGACTGTTAGCAGAATACGGAATCGGTGGGTTCAGGAGGGTAATACGGAACGCCGTGCTGGATCCCAACGGCCTCGTATCACTAGCAGTCGAGATGACAGGCATCTTATCCGCATGGCTGTAACGGATCGTGCAGCCACGTCTCGATCCCTGAGTCAACAGATGGCGACGTTCGCAAGACGACAACAATCTGTACGAACAGTTCGACGACGTTTGCAGCAGCATGGACTATCAGCTCGGAGATCATGGCTGCGGTTACCCTTGACGCTGCATCACAGACAGGAGCACCTCCGATGGTGTACTCAACGACGAACTTGGCTGCACGAATGGCAAAACGTCATTTTTTCAGATTAATCCAGGCTCTGTTTACAGCATCATGATGGTCGCATCCGTGTTTGGCGACATCGCTATGAACGCACATTGGAAGCGTGTATTCGTCATCGTCGTACTGGCGTATCACCGGGCGTGATGGTATGGGGCGCCGTTGGTTACACGTCTCGGTCATCTCTTGTTCGCATTGACGGCACTTTGAACAGTGGACGTTACATTTCAGATGTCTTACGACCCGTGGCTCTACCCTTCATTCGATCCCTGCGAAACCCTACATTTCAGCAGGATAATGCACGACCGCATGTTGCAGGTCCTGTACAGGCCTTTCTGTATACAGAAAATGTTCGACTGCTGCCCTGGCCAGCACATTTTCTAGATCTCTCACCAATTGAAAACGTCTGGTCAATTGTGGCCGATCAACTGGCTCGTCACAATACGCCAATCACTATTCTTGATGAACTGTGGTATCGTTTTGAAGCTGAATGGGCAGCTGTACCTGTACACGCCATCCTAGCTCTGTTTGACTCTATGCCCAGGCGTATCAAGGCCGTTATTACGGCTAGAGGTAGTTTTTCTGGGTACTTATTTCTCAGGATCCATGCACCCAAATTGCTTGAAAATGTAATCACATGTCAGTTCTAGTATAATATATTTGTCTAATGAATACCCGTTTATCAATTGCATTTCTTCTTGATGTAGCAATTTTAACGGCCAGTAGCGTACAGTTATGTATGGCTGTGGGCACGTTTAAACGCGTGGGTCCTTTCTTCACTCTGCTACGTCTCCACGTCTGTCCTATTTCCATACAAGTGACAGGTACATACACACCACTACACCGCCGTGACTTACTGTAGAAGTGAGGGCTCACACTACTACCCGTTACCAGTTCTACACCACAGCGACCAGTGTGCTCTTTGAAGCAGGTGGCTGCTGTTTTGTCTACTTTCCACTGTTGTCTGCCCAGAGTGTTTTGGTTCATTATTCTTTCGTACTCAAACAGGAAGAATAATACGGAATGTCAGAAGCTCGGTTTTCCTGCGTAATGCGGAGTTGCGAGGCGTGCATTCGGCTCTGAGGCGCCCTCCCGCGGAGTGTTCGGGTGTGCGCCGTTCTACTTGGCGCAGTCATCTGAGGGCGCACGCAATAGGCGCCCCGCCCCGCGCCGCGCCGGCTGTGCGTCGGTGTAAATATTTGCGTGCCGCCTGCCAGCGGCTCTGACTACGGTCTCCTGCTGCCGGCAGTTTCGCAATCCGTCTTCGGCTCGACCGACACAGCTGCTGCTCTGGAAATACTTGTCGGCAAAAGTGAACAGTTTTTCCCCTTCTTTCTCATGTGCTTCCGTTACCTAATGTAACTATAACATTTCACACAACAGTAGTCTAGTTTTTACGAACCAAAACCAAATGATTTTTGTTGAATGACGTTTCTGTATTTGGTCCACTGAACAAAACACACGTAAGTTCAGATGAAACAGAACACCTTGAACTACTAGAGATGTGACGTTCATATTCACAGGACATGTACATTAGTATGTTCTGCAGAAATGGTTAGCGTTTGAACCATGTCGGCCAGCGGGTTCGAGATCAACATCGATATCGCGGCGCAATACCACCTACCAGTAAGACGAGCCTGCGACTCTCGTTGTCGCTATAAAGTAAAGATAATAGATCGGTGTGACTTGACCAGACGTGCAGGACACCTCGCAGACGTATGCGCGAAGCGTACCGTCAAATCAGTGAGTCTGAAAGAGGGACCATTGCTAGCGTGAGAGAGAGTGATGCATCTACATCTACATGATTACTCTGCAATTCACATTTAAGTGCTTGGCAGAGGGTTCATCGAACCACAATCATACTATCTCTCTACCATTGCACTCCCGAATAGCGCGCGGGAAAAACGAACACCTAAACCTTTCTGTTCGAGCTCTGATTTCTCTTATTTTGTTTTGACGATCATTCCTACCTATGTAGGTTGGGCTCAACAAAATATTTTCGCATTCGGAAGAGAAAGTTGGTGACGGAAATTTCGCAAATAGATCTCGCCGCGACGAGAAACGTCTTTGATTTAATGACTTCCATCCCAACTCGCCTATCATATCTGCCACACTCTCTCCCCTATTACGTGATAATACAAAACGAGCTGCCCTTTTTTGCACCCTTTCGATGTCCTCCGTCAATCCCACCTGGTAAGGATCCCACACCGCGCAGCAATATTCTAACAGAGGACGAACGAGTGTAGTGTAAGCTGTCTCTTTAGTGGACTTGTTGCATCTTCTGAGTGTCCTGCCAATGAAACGCAACCTTTGGCTCGCCTTTTCCAAAATGTTATCTATGTGGTCTTTCCAACTGAAGTTGTTCGTAATTTTAACACCCAGGTACTTAGTTGAATTGGCAGCCTTGAGAACTGTACTATTTATCGAGTAATAGAATTCCAACGGATTTCTTTTGGAACTCATGTGGATCACCTCACACTTTTCGTTATTTAGCGTCAACTGCCACCTGCCACACCATACAGCAATCTGTTCTAAATCGCTTTGCAACTGATACTGGTCTTCGGATGACCTTACTAGACGGTAAATTACAGCATCATCTGCGAACAACCTAAAAGAACTGCTCAGATTGTCACCCAGGTCATTTATATAGATCAGGAACAGGAGAGGTCCCAGGACGGTTCCCTGGGGAACACCTGATATCACTTCAGTTTTACTCGATGATTTGCCGTCTATTACTACGAACTGCGACCTTCCTGACAGGAAATCACGAATCCAGTCGCACAACTGAGACGATACCCCATAGGCCCACAGCTTGATTAGAAGTCGCTTGTGAGGAACGGTGTCAAAAGCTTTCCGGAAATCTAGAAATACGGAATCAACTTGAGATCCCCTGTCGATAGCGGCCATTACTTCGTGCGAATAAAGAGCTAGCTGCGTTGCACAAGAATGATGTTTTCTGAAACCATGCTGATTACGTATCAATAGATCGTTCATAATGTTTGAATACAGTATATGCTCTAAATCCCTATTGCAAACCGACGTCAATGATATAGGTCTGTAGTTCGATGGATTACTCCTACTACCCTTCTTAAACACTGGTGCGATCTGCGCAATTTTCCAATCTGTAGGTACAGATCTCTCTGTGAGCGGACGGTTGTATATGCATCCATCCGGGAAACTGCTGCTCGTGTGGGAGTAAGGGTTTCGGCAGTACAACCGGTGTGTGCGGAATGGTTCACGGAAACCATAGAACATGACGAGATGGGTCAGTTCGCACCACCCAGACCATCTCCCGAGAAGATCGATACATCATCCGAATGGCATTGCTGCACAGATCTGCGTCCTCCTCAGCTCCGGCACAACAGCGGCAGAGTGTAACATATCGTGCATTATCAGGGGTGTCAGTCCGTCACCGTTTACTACGGCATGGGTTTTGAGCGCGCCGTCCACTTCTCCGCCTGTGACCAGTGTGACCTACGTGAATGACATCCTGTGATCCGTAGCCATACGCTTTCTGCGCGACATCCCGGACGCCATTTTTCGGCAGGACCACATGCTGCACGAACACAAGCCTTCTTGGTGTCACGGGATGTCAGCCTTTTGCTTTGGCCCGCCAGATCACCAGACTTTTCGCCAGTCGAAAATGTGTGGAATATGGTGAAACGATGGGTGCAGCGCTGTGAGCCAATGCCAACAACCACAAATGAACTTTGGAACCAAGTAAACGCAGCACGGATGGCTATGCCACAGCATGCCATTCCCGCCTCTTACGCGTCCATGCCATCGCTCATAGAGCAAGTTATCAGGGCCTATGACGGACCCTTTTGGCTGCAAGGCAGCAGAACACGTGCTGAATAGAGGTGACTGAAATGCTACTTCTGCAGAACATTCTAACGTACATGTCCGGCGAATATGAACGTCCCCTACTAGTTCAAAGTGTTCTGCGACTTTTCTGAACATAACTGTACTAGTCATGCCTTAAAGGACCATACAGGTCGCTTTAAAGCGGTAGACAGGTAAAATTGATAAGTCCTATGAATTTCCACCGTAGGCTTAAATAATGATAGTGAATGTGTGTGTGTGTGTGTGTGTGTGTGTGTGTGTGTGTGTGTGTGTGTGTGTGTGTGTGTGTGTGAGAGAGAGAGAGAGAGAGAGAGAGAGAGAGAGAGAGAGAGAGAGAGAGCGCAGTAATAAAGGCGACGTTGAGACATAACACAATACCCCAAGGATTTGAATATGAATGAAGATGCTCGATTTGTTCGTCGTAGCGGGCACTACCATTTCGAAGACAACAAGAAAGAATTGACATTTGTAATCGAGTACGTAGCAAAAAGCCCTTGCTGACAGGGACGCATAAAGCTGCACACAGTGAGTGAGCCAGACAACACATGAACTGGTCAAACAGACTGGAGACGTGCAGTGTGGCACTACAGACGGGACTTCGGATTCTCGGCAGATTCTCTGTGGAATCATGTAACTTAACAGTCCGTTAGACAGGTAGTGACAGGAAGTTCCTATTCCATACGGTTTGTGCTTACTACTCTGCATGTCAGCATAGCCCGTGCGCCATTCTGAAGCCTAGACATCAGCCGGGAATGTAACTGTATTGGAAATGGCTGCTTGGTGTGTGTAACAATGCTGCAAGGAAACGTGAATAAAAATAAAGTTTACATGTGAACTGATGTGAGTGATAACTTTTATGTAGCTACCTTTACACATACTAATGTTAAGTTGGAAATGGAAATGCCGTGTGGCTATGGCCTCCCGTCGGGTAGACCGTTCGCCTGGTGCAAGTCTTTCGAGTTGACACCACGTCGGCGACTTGCGTGTCGATGGGGGTGAAATGATGATTAGGACAGCACAACACCGAGTCCCTGAGCGGAGAAAATCTCCGACCCAGCCGGGAATCGAACCCGGGCCGTTAGGTATGACATTCCGTCGCGCTGACCACTCAGCTACCAGGGGCGGACGTTAAGTTGGGGAAAATATGAATACAGTACTCTTGTAACATTCAATTACGACGTAAGGTATGACTGGGGCTTAGCAGACCCGTTATGTCCAAGGCAGCGACTTCACTTTCTTTCGAATTAGTATGGAAATGAAGTATACAGTGTCTCCAGAAAGATGGAAAAAAGATTAAAATCGGCACCCTGACAGCCTTACAAAATCATAATGAACACATTGCTGGCGTAGGTAAATGTAACATGTTGCTTCGTCTCTTTATGCAAAGTAAAAAATAGTATTAATAACGTATGTTGTATACAGTGGTGCAAATGACCCTTGTGAATTCGTATGTTTCATTGTTTGACGTAGAAGAGACGTTTCCATTGATTGATTTCAAATGTAGAACAACACTTAGTCCACTCACACTTGGAAACCAAATGTCCAAAAAATCGAGGATCAAAATTCTCTTTCAACTCCAGACAGCTGAAAGACAACAATGTCGGTATCAAACGGTGCAAGTTTTCAGATTACGGGATCTTACGGGCCAACATTTCTCATTTCAAGACGCAGATGTAAACTTCGCTCATCTACAAAGATGGAATCTAGTCCCCATTCAGAGTGTAATATTTTTTTGCATGTTAATGGCAAAAATGTTTTTATGAGGATAACCAGAAGCAATAATCCTAGTTGTATGATTCTTCTGGGACTTTCCAGTCCATAATGTACTTCTCCTGTATAATGCTGTCGAAACTTAAAATTCCTCTGAACATTTTATGTATTTCAGTGGCTTTGTACCTTCTTTTAAATAAAATAATCTGCTATTAATACGGTAACTGATCATCAAGTATTAAAGAAAAAATGTTGATCCCTTTTTTTAAATATATGTTTCATTGTTACAGCAAATAAAGGACTATATGATAGAAGGCATCAGATGTACAGACATCTTAGTGAGGCATTTAAACTGTAGTGTGTGGAGGATGTAGTTCATCCGGAGGTGGTTCTGTGAGGTTCTGGTGCCGTGTTTCGTATCGTGACTCGAGCCCATTCATTCAGCTTGCCGTGGACATACACAGGAAATTATTTCAACACTGTCGGTCTCCAAACGTTGCTCTTTCTTCTACGTGTACGTGATGAGTTCGTTGCCAATAGAAGCCGTGTCCACAGGTCTGCAGGCACGTGTTTCTGGCTTAACGAGCCCTCTGCCACCCTGTCGCAATTGGAGTGCCCAGCTGAATCGCTCGACCCTAATCACACACAAAATGTCTGGGACTACTCAGAACTGCGGATGAAATATAGCAGTCAGCACCCTCACAATTCGATAGCTGTGCGGGATCTAATTATTATCAGTGCGTCGTCTTAGTTGAATATGGCGCATCTCTTCATCGTCGAATTGAGGTTACAGGCGGTTTCATACGGGTTGGCTTGATGTTTCGTGGCGGTGACTGATTTAATTGTCCGGTTTGCTTATGTAATCCCTCCCACGAATTTAGGACCTCGCTGCGGCATCGGTATCTTCTTTGTCTGAACGATACAGATGGCTGAACAGTAGGTGCAACCACATCGGAGGTGTAGGATATCTGTGGAGAGGCCGAACAGAAATAGGGTTCGTTCTAGGATCGGCAGCTTTCAGTAGTTACAGGAGAAAGAGTCTGGGTGATTGACTTGTCCTCTTACTCGTAACCTTAGCGGCTGAAAGATGCGGGAACCTGCAACCATTATATTTCCTGAGTACATGCTGGTCAGCCACATTGTGTAAAAGATTGGCAGCATCATCTTCGGTAAAATATTCTGAAAGTGAAATAGCCGCTCATATGGATCTCTGAGCGGAGATTGCTCAAGGGGAAGTTGTCCGAAGAGCAAACTTTTGTGACGTTCTTTGGGCGGTATTTTGGAATTCTTAATCGTATATTCAGGTCGTGGAACTTCAAAGGTGTTCTTATGATTCATCCTGGAGCCTTAGAACAATGTCTTCGAAACTTGGAGATAAGGAAATTTGAGTGAAGTGAAGCGATTTATATTTAGAAAGCTCTGTCCGTACTGTTACGATGGTGAAGCTTGCTAGATCAAAAAAGTCGCGTTACTTAGTCAAAGTGATTTAAACTACTTTTCATTTTGCGAACTGATATTATCCTGGCGTATCTGCAGTTGTAGAATTGTCGGATGTCCTGAGTCGCGTCTAAGTTCTACATGATATTTCGGCAAAAAGACTTGTTACCATTTTCAGGTCGTTGTTGTTAAACGCTGCTCTGCTCGGGTCAGCGTCGTAATTACTAGGGTTGGAAATTTAATTACATTAAATTCCATTAAATTATTTATTTACAACTTACAGAATATATATGCTCGTTTCAGAGTTTTACTGTGCTTCAGAGTTCTCCCTAGCAACGTGTATAACCCGTTGCAAGCGATGTGGAAGTCGAGCGATACCCTTAGCAGCGCCAGTTGAGTTCATAGTTCGAGTCTCTTTAACAGTTTTAAAGTGAATGCCATGAAGTGCTTCTTTAAATTTAGGATTCAAGTTGAATCAAAAGGGTTAAGTCCGGGGAGCCATATGTGTCCGAATATTGTCTTGCAAAACAGTGGTCGGGTCCGTCAGAAAGTGTCATCGCTCCTTTCTCTAAGCTAGTCGCAGGCTGCCTTCCAAAATCGAACACCTTAGAGAAAGGAGCGGCGCTGTTTACTTCAAGATCTGCCCATCAGTTTGCAGAGCAATACTCGGGCGCATATGGCACAAGATGTGACGGATTTGTTCGAACGATGAGGCTGCGAAGTGCTGTACTACCCACCACACATCCGGGACTTCAGCTCTTGTGACCTCGCCGGCCGAGTGGCCGAGCGGTTCTAGGCGCTACAGTCTGGAACCGCGCGACCGCTACGGTCGCAGGTTCGAATCCTGCCTCGGGCATGGATGTGTGTGATGTCCTTAGGTTAGTTAGGTTTAAGTAGTTCTAAGTTCTAGGGGACTGATGACCTCAGAAGTCCCATAGTGCTCAGAGCCATTTGAACCATTTTTCTTCTGACCTCAGCTTGAATCATAAACTGAATGAAGTACTTCATGGCATTCGCTTCGGAACTGTTAGAGTCGTGGATAACAGGCCGCTCCACCACGAACTATCAATACAACTGGCGCTACTAAGGATAGCCTACGACTTCCACATCGCTGGCAACGGTTACACACTATGCTTGGGACTACTTCGAAGCTCATAAAACTTTGAATTATGTATCTATTTTGTGTAAGTTGTAAATAAATGGTAGCCAATATGAAAGTTCTAAGCCCTCAACTACTCCTCACCTGTCGCTATCCACGCACACCGCGGTGGGGGAGTATCGTTGGTGGGCTGCGAACTACGGTCTCCAGTCTCCGCGCAATCGGGTCTCGCTGTATGGGAGCACTTTGTTTTTCCTCGGCTCGGTGCAGGGTTCCACGCGTGACTCATTTGTAGGCCGCCTTTCTTGTTAGCTTGACTGTCTGCGAGCCGAATTTTTGTGGCGTTTTAAAGCACGCAGCCCTAGGAAGAGAAAGATTGCCTAAGGATCCTGATTTTGTTGTAATCTGTACTATGGCCGGCTTTAATGCTACGGCCGGTTTTAATACTACGGTCGAGCATGGCTGTTGTGGAAGCATGGGAAGATTCATTGTGGCGCCTTTGTTCAAGACACCTCTCTTCTATCGTGTGTACATTTTCCCCATAGCTTGCTTTGCTGCACTGATACGGGATTTGGTACACTCGTAGTGTGGGAATGTCTAGATCATGTCTTACTGAAACTCGTAGTGTCAATGTTTCAGAGGGTGGGCGAAATACGCTTTCAACGTTGTCGCACCACAATTCTGATGGCTTTCCTGGAACTAATGCCGACAAACGGCAGCGGCGGCTGCTGCTGCTGCTGAATAGGCACAAACTGCCTAAACGCCCGCCATAACTACAGGGTGTTTCAAAAATGACCGGTATATTTGAAACGGCAATAAAAACTAAACGAGCAGCGATAGAAATACACAGTTTGTTGCAATATGCTTGGGACAACAGTACATTTTCAGGCAAACAAACTTTCGAAATTACAGTAGTTACAATTTTCAACAACAGATGGCGCTGCGGTCTGGGAAACTCTATAGTACGATATTTTCCACATATCCACCATGCGTAGCAATAATATGGCGTAGTCTCTGAATGAAATTACCCGAAACCTTTGACAACGTGTCTGGCGGAATGGCTTCACATGCAGATGAGATGTACTGCTTCAGCTGTTCAATTGTTTCTGGATTCTGGCGGTAGACCTGGTCTTTCAAGTGTCCCCACAGAAAGAAGTCACAGGGGTTCATGTCTGGCGAATAGGGAGGCCAATCCACGCCGCTTCCTGTATGTTTCGGATAGCCCAAAGCAATCACACGATCATCGAAATATTCATTCAGGAAATTAAAGACGTCGGCCGTGCAATGTGGCCGGGCACCATCTTGCATAAACCACGAGGTGTTCGCAGTGTCGTCTAAGGCAGTTTGTACCGCCACAAATTCACGAAGAATGTCCAGATAGCGTGATGCAGTAATCGTTTCGGATCTGAAAAATGGGCCAATGATTCCTTTGGAAGAAATGGCGGCCCAGACCAGTACTTTTTGAGGATGCAGGGACGATGGGACTGCAACATGGGGCTTTTCGGTTCCCCATATGCGCCAGTTCTGTTTATTGACGAAGCCGTCCAGGTAAAAATAAGCTTCGTCAGTAAACCAAATGCTGCCCACATGCATATCGCCGTCATCAATCCTGTGCACTATATCGTTAGCGAATGTGTCTCGTGCAGCAATGGTAGCGGCGCTGAGGGGTTGCCGCGTTTGAATTTTGTATGGATAGAGGTGTAAACTCTGGCGCGTGAGACGATACGTGGACGTTGGCGTCATTTGGACCGCAGCTGCAACACGGCGAACGGAAACCCGAGGCCACTGTTGGATCACCTGCTGCACTAGCTGCGCGTTGCCCTCTGTGGTTGCTGTACGCGGTCGCCCTACCTTTCCAGCACGTTCATCCGTCACGTTCCCAGTCCGTTGAAATTTTTCAAACAGATGCTTTATTGTATCGCTTTTCGGTCCTTTGGTTACATTAAACCTCCGCTGAAAACTTCGTCTTGTTGCAACAACACTGTGTTCTAGGCGGTGGAATTCCAACACCAGAAAAATCCTCTGTTCTAAGGAATAAACCATGTTGTCTACAGCACACTTGCACGTTGCGAACAGCACACGCTTACAGCAGAAAGACGACGTACAGAATGGCGCACCCACAGACTGCGTTGTCTTCTATATCTTTCACATCACTTGCAGCGCCATCTGTTGTTGAAAATTGTAACTACTGTAATTTCGAAAGTTTGTCTGCCTGAAAATGTACTGTTGTCCCAAGCATATTGCAACAAACGGTGTATTTCTATCGCTGCTCGTTTAGTTTTTATTGCCGTTTCAAATATACCGGTCATTTTTGAAACACCCTGTATTTTCGCCTTACCCATTCCTTTTAAATGTTGTCTCCAGATGCTTCAATTCAGTTAGGAGGCTTTCTTAGTCGAAGATACATCGCGCCCTGTTAATAAATGTGTGTAGAATGCCATAATCTTGGTTGCTGTGGGACTACTGCAGGCATGTCGATAGAGATCTCTGTGTGTAGGTTTCCTGTACATACTGTGTCCCAGCTTGCGATCTGGTTTCCGTTTCATCAGCGCTTCAAGAAACGTGCGTACTCCGTTCTGTTCCACCTTATAGTAATTTGTGTGTTGGGGTGGGACGAGTTGACGTGATAGCGAAATTAACCAACACTGTTCTGCCCACGTTGTTAAACGAGGAACGTGTCATTCACGTAACGGTGGAATCATGTTAGTTTTAGTTGGCCTTGCTCCAGGGGCTTCTCTTCGAAACCACCCACGAATGATAGAGGACAGGCTATAACGATGCCGTCCGTCTGATGGTAGTATTTTCTATCGAACAAGAAGTAAGCTGAGATAACACAAACTCAGAAAGTCTCATTAGATTTCTTGTTTATCAATTCCATGGATTCCTTTAGTGCTACCGTGGTGAAAAAGGAAACTGCGTCGAAACTCACCAGCCGGTCGCTATTATTGAGGCTAAGTTTCTGCAGGTGTCTTACAAAAGAAATGGAATTACGAATATGATGTTGGCATTGTCCCACAGACGGACTCAGGAGAGCAGCGAGGTGTTCGGCCAAACCGTATGTATGTTTCTGCTCCTATACCGATGACTGTATGCCACGATCGGCTACCTCTTTGTGGACTTTTGGCAGCCCATACGCACAGGGTGAAGCAGCACTTTTTGATTGGAGCTTCTTGACACTTTCCGCAATGAAGGTACAGAGAAAAATCTTCAGGCGTACTTTCCCTTCGATGGAAATTTTTATGAAGAGATGCATGGGGTCGACATGCATCAGCGATTGTGTACAATTTGTTCTTGGAAGATTTCGATCAGAAGGCCATGGAGCAAATCCTGCTAAAACCAACCTGTTTCCACCATTACTTGGATGATATGTTCAATATTCGATCACTTGAACAGTGCAGTGCAGTGAAATTTCTCCCTCATCTCAAATCGCTCCACCCAAACATAGACTGCTTGACGCTTGGTAAGGAACAACTGGCACTTGGTAAGGAACAACTGGCACTTGGTAAGGAACAACTGGCACTTGGTAAGGAACAACTGGCACTTGGTAAGGAACAACTGGCACTTGGTAAGGAACAACTGGCAGTTGGTAAGGAACAACTGGCAGTTGGTAAGGAACAACTGGCAGTTGTTACAGAATAATCGGCAATTGCTACGAACACCCAGCCAACGATAGTGACTGAATGTTGAGGGCGGACTGTCTTTACAGCGAAGGCTTTACACAAATGCTCTTTATGTATTTGACATTTCATTCAGTATGGTATTTCTCAAAGACTGTTGTGACACCGATTAGCGTGACATTCCGTGTGGTATGGCACCATGTCTGGAAGACATCATTTGAGTGCTTCCGATCGAGGGCGAAGTCAATCATATTGTCTCTCTGTACCCATGTCTCTGCCAGAAACATTTCGTGGCGATTAAAACAGGCTGTTACATCGATCCCACTTCATCCACCCTGTCGTAGGGAGAGTGAGATATCGTTGGTGTAGGGAACATGTTGGTCCAGGCGATTGGTATGGCCGAAGCGTTGTGATCTGGGCATGTACTCGTATTAAGCTGAATAGGTGAACACCGTTGCAATTGTTTTTGCAGGGTACCGTTACAGCACAGTAGTATTGGAGGGAGACTGTTGTGGACCAAGTCCGTCTGTTTAGGGTTGCGATAGGTCCTGGCTAGGAACCGCAATGGTGTCGAACACACTGGACAGTGAAGATATTGAACTTACAGAATGGCCTGTGTACTTCCCATACCTAAAAGCTTTCGAACATGCCTGGGACTAGTATTGGTAGACGTGTTTCTCAGCGAAAACCTCCTCCCTCCCCTCCTCCCCAGACCGTGCAAGAAGTGAAAACCGTCTTGAAAGAGCAGTGGGTCAGTATCCTCAAGACTCCTCAACAGTTTGGTTGCCAGCATGAATAACAGGTGCAAAATGTGCATTAATGGCCGAGATAGACCTATTCCTTACTGACAGTCCAATATCGACCTTTATGGTGAGTCTGACCTGTGCCAAACATGAACATTACTTACATCTGTTACCTTCCTTTCCCATGTGGTCAAATCTGTACCATTTTCATTATAAATATACCAATCCACCTGTTTTACGTATGTACTGTTTTTCGTGTCGTACATGATTGCCTGCCATATTCCTGTCCAACAGTGTCTCTGTTCCTTAGTAATTGTCAAGCAGTGTACGAATAACATTATCATTGAGATGCAACAGGACGGCGTTCTCTCGTTTCTTGATGTCCTTGTAAAATGGAACTCGGATTGCAAGCAGGGGCATATTGTGTACAGAAAAGCTACACACACTGATCTGTTTCTGTAGCTACACGCCTCCAGTAGTCACAGCTCGCAGAGTGAGGGCATTTTACGCATAATTGCCCATAGCATGCGATGTATAAACAGGTATGGGCCGGAAGCAATTCAGGCAAACCATTTAAAACTTACATCAGGATTGCTGGATGGAGAGACTTCAATTCTCCCGAATACAAGACAAGTTTTTAAAACGGTGCAGCTTCATTCGGTTTATCCCTAGTCTACGATACTATTTTGCAAGGAAGTTCAATATAAAAAGCTAGTGCTTTACTGTTCACTCATTTCCCTGTACCGATAACCGTACACACTAAACACAGTATTTCATAAAGGGGAAACTATACACGCTATCAGCTGACATCAGGACCGTGGAGAGGGTGTTTGATTTCCGTTTAGTGTACCGAAGTCCCTAAAAAATTGTGTGGCCATAATGAGTGACGTATGGCACATAGAAAAAAGATATTATTATGTATTGCAGAGCTTTGGAGCACGGTTTTCAACAAAGAAAAGGAAAAAGGGTATAGTGTGTAAGTGTGGTGTGAAGTGGCAGGTTTTTATTACTAAGTACTTATGTTATCTAAGTAATCCTTCACTGTATAAATTGTAATGCTTAACCGTTACTTAAGCGCCATTTTAAATGAGTTGGTTTTCTCAATGTGTCTAACTTCCTAGGGCAATTATTTGTAGAAATTTATTACTTGGTAGAAAATTCTGTTTTGGGTTTTAAGTTTATTATTTCCGGGTAATCGTATGTTCAGTTTAGATTTCGTTCCATTGTCATAGACTGAACTGTTTCTGCAGCGTTTATTGAGGTTATTTTTCATGTACACAGCTGGTTGGTAAATATATTCACACGGTGTAGGTAAAGCCCCTAGTGTTTTGAAAAGATCATCATAATGAACTCCTTCTTCTTCTTCTTCTGCTTTTACGGCCTCATTGGACCACTTCAGTCAATCATTTCTGGTCCTCTTCTTTGGTATTTTCCCCTTCCGAGTGGCCCAGTATCTCTTCATTCGTTCCGATGCTTTTCGTCGTTCCTTACTATTTTTAGTTATTATTCTCGTGGCCCTCTTATGTAGTTTGTAAACAGAGTTTATATTTTGTGCATTTGTTCCCCAGGAAAGATACTGTAACTAAGAGTTGAGTAAAATGTGAATAATATGTAAATAAAATGTGCTGGATGTTATTCAAGGAAAGGTTAGGGACATAAAATTTTTATGACTTTTTCTTCGAAAGTTTACTTTGTGTGTTCACTTAAAGTGAGAATCAATATTCATTCCTAGAAATGTTATGTTTGTTATGCAGTCTACAGACGTAGCATTTACATTTGAGCGTCATTTTGAAAACTTCAAATTAAAATTCACAGCATTTGTTTTCATAATGTTAAATGTAACTTGATTGCATATTGACCAGTTGGTCCATTTGCAAAATCCTCAAAGACCAAAGTAAAAACAGTTTTCGCTGCAGTGCGATCCTACATACGGTCACATCAATAAAATAGCTGGGGATAGCGGTGCATATTGATAGGGAGGGGATGACCACACGTAATTGATTGTAAAGAAAGTGTTCTACAGTGAATGATTCACGGGACTCATTGCAGAGGGATGTAATTACATGTATCAAGGAAGACATTCACAATCGTATGTCGTGTACTGGACTGTAGTTCGTGTGGAGACTCTTGATTTATTATTATTATTATTATTATTTATTTCTTCTGTTGCTAGGCACTATTCCGGTCCACAGACACTCACTCAATATGTTCACAGAGAGGGTAGGAAGAATGAGATAAGAGATACTGAAATACATCTGTGCATTGCCTGTTTTTTTTTTTTTAAATCTTTCCGAGGGTAGGCTACTGTATAAAGGGAACATAAATAACACTGGTGCGCGTTGCTTTTCACCATTCATCGTGCTGACGTTTCGCAGTGCCGTAACACGGCGTGTGCCGTTGCAGTTTCGGCAGGTAGGTCGACCCCGCTTCTTGTTTATGGCCGTAGTCGTGGCGTCGTAAATCTATTTTCGCGGCTGTCGTTGTCGGCTCAGAATTGCCTCGCCGGCCCTACAAGACCCCGCCCCTCTGCCGTCACTCCGAGCAACGCATTCCCCGTTCATACCGCCGTGTGTTGATGTTAGGCTGCCCTGCGCTAAACTTGTTAGTGGCACTCGGTGGAGTGCTTCGGGCTAACATTACGGAGCTCTTTAGCTTTGTGACGCGCTGGATCTCTCCCGCTCTCTCTCCCTCTCTGCGCCATAAATTGTCTTAAATTACCATTGAATAATAATTTTTTCTGAAACACTGCGTCAGTCAGTGTTAGATTTACACAAATGCACTTGACATTTTTAGTTTTTTGCGCTGTTGTAAAGAAGAGTTATTTTTGGATTCTAAAGTACAAGTCGTAAATGAAAAATGATTATCTCCAAAGAAAGTCATCGGACTTTCAATTAGTTTGACGCCGTCCCCCATCTTTCCCCGTCTTGTGCTCACGTTACTTCTACATAACTTTTACACGCAATGTCATCTACAATCTGTGTAGCTTTCCATGGACTTATTTCCTCACTTACACTGGTTGAAAAACGTAAGATAGAAAGTAATTTCCTCATGATATACCATTGCCAAGTAACATAGCTCGAAGAAACTTAGATCATACATAGAAAGAATTGCTGCAGTATAGTACAGAAGGTATACTGGACGTACCCTTGAACGACGGGAGGTGGGAGCACGTAATCCATCCAGGAACACTGTCAAACATGATCGTTTTGGTGGTCCGTGTATTATGGCGCACTGACCTCCAAATCTTTGAACAGTACACTCACAAATAACACTTTTTGCGATAGTGTACTCCTTCCCCATGTGCGTCTTTACAGAGGTGCATTCGACCCTGACTTCATTTTTATGGTTGGGAGTGCCGACAGCATGGAAAGACACAGTTGAAGCAGCCCTTGGGACAAGAGACCTGCTCGTTCCCCCGACTTAAATCCCATCGAACATGTGTGGGATGCGTTGGGGAGACGTTCACATGCATCAACAACCATCCGGCAATCGTGATCGAGTGGGATGTTGTTTCAAGGCGTGGCAGGCAGCAGAAGACTTTCCGAAGGGCCGATAGAAGAGCCTTCTCCGTTCATTTGACGAACAGGTTTCGGGCGCTGTCTGTGGCTGACAAAGATCCCGAACCAGATGCAGTAGCTCACCCTGTTCCAAGAGAAGCCTCTCGGCCTGCAAGATTTGGCCGTTTATAAAGGGCCGGTGTGCTAGTAGTTGGGAGGTTCCAAGGACAGTTGCGTAATGGGACCCCAGAGGTATATGGCTCCCAAGGATGCATTCCGTGTGCTTACCAGGAGGAGACGTTCCGGATGTGAAACGGTTGCTTCCGGATGCCATGAGGACCACAGGGTAAAGCCAACTGCAGCTGGTGGAACATGTCGGTACCAACGATGTGTGTCGCTTTGAGTCAGAGGAGATTCTCTATGGTTTTGGGCGGATAGCTGAAGTGGTAAAGACGGCCAGTCTCGGGAAAGTGTAGAAAGGGCTTCAGATTCAAAGGGTGCGGACGAACCCAGGAAGACATAGCAACAACTGATGTTGCAGTCGTATACTGTTGTATGTACAGAAAGAACCAGCGCGCCAAGGGTTAACAGAAAGCAGTGAAACGCAATTAGTTATACGTACTGAAAGCTGGCTAAAGCCAGAAACAACTTCAGCCGAAATTTTTACTAGGGACATAAGTGTTTAGAAAGGATAGATTAAGCGTACTTCATTCAAACCGTGCGCGGTGTGGTAGAGCAACCAGCGGCGATAGTACGAAAGAACAAACAGACCTTGTTGCAAAACCGGGATTTTTTAAATTTAATTTACCCTCCAATGACGCGCTTCGCCTTATACAAGGCATCTTCAGATTCTAGCCAATCTAAAGATGCCTAGTATAAGGCGAAACACGTCATTGAGTGGTAAATAAAATGAAAAATCCAGTTTTGCAACCAAGACTGTTATTTCATACAAATTAAATGTTGTTGGTGGCGGCGTCTTTATTGCTGTTAAAGTAGTTTATCTTGTAGCGAAATTAAAGTAGATAATTCCTGCGATTTTGTATGGGCAGAGGCTATACTTGATAACCAGAATAAACTGATAATTGCCGGCCGGTGTGGCCGAGCGGTTCTAGGCGCTTCAGTCTCGAACCGCGCGACCGCTACGGTCGCAGGTTCGAATCCTGCCTCGGCCATGGCTGTGTGTGATGTCCTTAGGTTAGTTGGGTTTAAGTAGTTCAAAGTTCTAGGGGATTGATGACCCCAGATGTTAAGTCCCATAGTGCTCAGAACCATTTGAACCAAATTGATAATTGTTTCCTTTTACCGACCTCCCGACTCAGATGACACAGTTGCTGAACAATTAGCTATAATCACAAATTGGTACCTCACTCATACAAGTATAATTGGTGGTGACTTCAATATATCCTCGATTTGTGGGTGAAAATAGGGTTCCAGAGGCGGTGCTAAGTATAAAACATCGTCAGAAATTGTACTAATTGCTTTCTCCGAAAAATATCTTGAGCAATGACCTTGTTTATAAATAACTTTCTTGCATCCAGTAACGATTTTCTTTTATTTGTACTTTGCACGGCGTGTTTCGGGCAATGATTCCAGTTTTCAAGTGCGTTTTTCTTTGTGTACTATGCTATTTCTTTGTAATGTTTTTTTTTCATGTGTAAGGTTCTGCTTTGTTCTCTTGACTTCACTGCAATATAAGAAAAAAGGCGCAATTTTTAATTAGTTATCGATCTTTACGTATACTTAGTGGCGAAATTTGGAACGAACTTATACTTACAGTTTTCTTATGGTCCATTTGTGTAGATACATGTTAAATACAACACACAGTTTTCCTCAAAAATAACTTATAAAAACAAACTGTTGCAAAGATGTTTTTAGAGATAATTGACGGAGATAATGTTACAAGTCATCAACAGAGTATGATATGCTTTTGTACAGAGTGTATTTATATTAACAATCTGAATCATAATTTACTTAAATCTATTTTACAGTTATGCTTATTTTTGTGTGCTATTATTTTTATTTAGGTGTATTGTCGAAGCATCTGATGGAATTCACTGATACACTTTCAAGTTCTTAGTTTGATATTTTATCCCCATATTTTCTGTGACTTGAATATATCTCATCCAAAGTTAATCAGCCGGTACTTTCGCGAAACAGTCTCTCAAATACTCGTCAATGGTACCCAACTACCATACCAAAAAACAGTAAAAGACCTTGGAATAATCTTGGATGAACACCTAAACTGGGAAGAACAGTCACAGCTTGCCGGAAATCGCTCTCCTCCGTACATGCAATTCAAAAATTTAGAAAAATATTTCCAACCCATGTTAAACAAAAATTAGTCCAAACACTAGTCTTGCCTAATCTTTACTACTGTGATGTAGTTCAACACGGCACAAATAGTGAAAATTCTAGATGCCTCGAGCTGGTCATGAATGCTTGCGTTAGATACGTGTGCAATATTCGGTTGTATGATCATATCAATCCTTCATACTCCCAGCTAGGGTGGATACGCCCACATAAGGCACGCGATCTCCACACGATGTGCTTACTTCATCGATTTCTTAGCAACTGGTGACCCCAATACTTATCTTCTCACATTAAACACCTATCATCATTCCACAACCGCAATACCACATCGGATACGTCTAGCATCTTGGATGTACCTTTACATAACACAAAATCTTTCTCAGTGTCATTCTCCATCTCAGCCATACGACTATGGAACGCGCTCCCCTGTGATCTGCGTCTTATCCAGAACCACTCAACATTCAAGAGGGAACTCAAAACTTACATATTAGGGACGGTATAGCCACCATTGTTGTGCCCCTCTCATCTCTTTCTTTCTCCTCTCCATCACAGCTTCGAATTTTACCATTCTATTTCTCTTCCTCTAACCTATCTACCTCTTCTATATCTCTTTCACCCCATTCTATCGTCTTATGTCTCTGCTCGATGAGAATAACTCACAAGCTGCAAGAACATAACGAGATAATTCCCAACTAACAATAGGACTGACATTCATAAAAGAAAAGTATGTTTGCTTTCATATACATAGTCATTACTATTATTATTATTATTATTATTATTCTTGATTGTTGTAATTATTTTTTATTGTTATAATTAACATTGTACTACTGTTATAATCTCTATTTTTTTCCTTTAACATCAATACTGTATAATACGTTATATGTCCTTAATGTTCTGTAGAAACTGTAACTCGTTCAATCTGAGTATGCCTGGTTAGGTGTAAGAGAGGGCCTGAAGGCCCTAATCTTGCCAGGTAAAATAAATGCATAAACAAATAAATAAATAAATATATCTCCAGTTCTTATAACAGATTTTATATGTTGCGGTAAAGTCAACAGAACAAAGCAGAACTTCACATATCAAAAATATTACGTAATAATAGGATAGGACACCGAGAAAAACGCACTTGAAAATGGAAATCATTTCCAGAAACGCGTCGTGCAAAATATTTATAAAAGAAAATCGTGACTCGTAGTAGAAAAGTTATTTGTAAACAGACTCGTTGTTTTCGTAGTCGTAGGCCTTTACAAACCGTTCACAGCGCATCAAATCAGATAGTTTGAACAATTAGTTCAGGAGCTCTGGCCAGGTGTAAATGATTGCGAAAATACACTTTACCTTTTAGCAACAAATAATACTGAGCATCAAGGTGGATACAGGGATTAGTGACCATAAAATCGTTGTAATGACACTGACCAACTCGATATCCAAGTCTACCAAAAGCAAACAAATTAAAAAAAAAACACAAAAGGCAGATAAAAATTCTCTTGGCGACTTCCTAAGAGGCAGACTCAACTCCTTCCCAACTAACTATGTATTCATGGAACTGATGTGGCTTAAATTCAAAGAAAAACAGTAGTATTTGAGGCAATTCACAGATTTATACCAAATAAATTACTAGAAGATGTTGCTGACCCCCATGGTACAAAAAATAGGTCAGAACACTGTTGCAGGAGCAACAAAAAAGAGTGCCAAATTTTAAAAAAAAGTCTCCAAGATTGGCGGTATTTTACTGAAGCTCGAAATTTAGCACTAACTTCAGTGCGACATACTTTTAATAGTTTCCACGACGAAACTCTGTCTCGAAATGTCTTAGAAGAACCAAAGAGATTTTTGTCATGTGTGAAGTACACCATCTGCAAGACGGAATGGTTACTTTCAGCGATGACAATGGAGATATCACTGATGACAGTGTCACTAAAGCAGAGTGACTAAACATAGTTTTGCGAAACTTATTCACCAAAGAAGATGAAGTAAATATTCCTGAATTTGAATTGCGAGCAACTACCGGCATGAGGAACTTAGAGGTAGCTATCCATGGTGTAGCGCAGCAGCTTAAAGCACTTAAAAAGGCGAGTCTTCCGGTCCAGATAGCATACTAGTGAGGTTCCGTTCAGAGTATGCTGATACAATAGCCCCATAGTTAGCTTGTCGAAAGATCTGGATCAAAAGACTGGAAAGTGACACCAGTACTCAAGAAAGGAAATATGAGTAATCCGCTGAATTACAGGCCCATATCACTAACAGCGGTTTGTGGTAGGATTCTGGAACAAATACTGTGTTCGAACGTAGTAAAGTACGTCGAAGGCAACGCTCTGTTGACCCATAGCACGGAGTCAGAAAATATCATTCTTGTGAAACACAACTAGCTCTTTATTCGCACGAAATAATGAACGCTGTCGACAGAGGATCTCAAATTGATTCCACATTTTTAGGTATCCACAGCGTTTTGACACCGTTCCTCACAAGAGATTTCTAATCAGATTGCGTGCCTATGGAGTATCACTTCAGTTGTGCGACTGCATCCGTGATTTCCTCTCAGAAACGTCACAGTGCTTAGTAATCGACGGAAAATCACCGACTAAAGGAGAAGCAACAACTGCCATTCCCCAAGGAGGTATTATAGGCCCTCTGCTGTTCCTAATCTACATAAATAATTTAGGAGATTATCTGAGCACCCCCTTAAATTGTTTGCAAAGTTATCAGAAGATGAAAAGTAAAGTTATCAGAAGAGTGAAAATCAATTGCAGTATGACACGATATCTGAATGGTGCGAAAAGTGACAATTGTCCATCAATAAAGAAAAGTGTGACGTCATCCACAGAATACAAAAACAGATCTGTTAAATTTGGATTACACGATAAATCACATAAATTTAAAGGCTGTCAATTGGACTAAATACGTAGAACTTACAATTATGAATAACTTAAACTGGAACGATGAGACAGATAATCTTGTGGGGGAAGGCAAACCAAAGACTATGTTTTATTGGCGGAACACTTGGAGGATGCAACAGGTTTTCAAAGAGAATGCCTACACGACGCTCGTTCGTCCTCTTGGGGTATTGCTGTGCTGTACGGGATACTTACCAGATAGGATTGTCGAATGACATCAGAGAAGTTCAAAGAAGAGCAGCTTGTTTTGTATTACCGCGAAATAGGTGGGGGGGGGGGGAGGGGGAGGAGGGTCGCGGATATGAGAAGCGAGTCGGGAAGTCAGCCATTAAAACAAAGGCGACTTTCATTGAGACGTGATCTTCTTATGAAATTTCGTTCACCAATTTTCTCCTCTGAATCTGAGAATATTTTACTGTCGCAACCTACATAGGGAGAAATGATCATCATAAAAAAGTAAAGTGTTCATTTTTCCCACGCGCTTTTAGAGGGTGAGAAATAGTGTGAAAGTGGTGCGATGAACCTTCTGCCAGGCACTTTAACTGCAGGGTGATCATATAGCTGGAGATGTAGTTGTCAAAAACACTGGTAAAGGAATGGAACGCCGTAACGCGAGAACTCCTTACCAAACTTTGGCCGGCATGGGAGCACGTTGCATGGCAAACACTACCGTCCTATTAAAACCATGTCCCTTTTTTAATGTCCATAAAACCGTCATGAAACGCAGTGACTTCAGTGTAATAGTGAATAAAGGTGTCATTGTGTTCTTCTCGTTGTGTATTTCTTTTAGTTGCCTGGTGCAGGAGCAGTTTCACAGAGTTGTGTAACTTAGCAGTGACACATTACACGAAATTTACTTTCGTCCTTCAGCTTTGCACAGCAGCGTATTTTTAGTAGTTCATTTCTTACTTTTCTCTTCTCTTTCCACTGTTTGTAACATTTTTCGATTGCGCTAAATTTCAAATGCTTCCAGTTTCTTCTAGTCGTAATTTCCAATGGTCCACTGCTCTCTTTGATACATTACTGTGCTCCAGACGTACACTTTCCTCACCTACGTATCAGTAGAGCTCATTTACAGAAGAAAGGTTGCCCAGCCTGTCCCGATCTAATTGTGATACGTTCATTGCTTCGGCCATCCTATGCTTTCGTGCTTGTTAGATACGAGAATTCTTCCACTACAGCGTCTTCTCAGTTTGGATGTTAGGTAAATCATGAATCTCTCTTCTACCACTCTCCATCACCTTCGTCTTTACTATATTTAGCCTTAAGCAGTGTGTTGTGCTAATATGAGAAAGGGTCGGCGGAAAAAAGTCCTAACCCTCAATTTAGTAAAGATTAGATTGATCGCATTGTCTATTTTGTGTTTCCGAACGCACTGCGTGCTGGTAACAAGTAGTTCATCTGTATCGCTAGAAAATACTGTCTACTATATAAATTGCTTTGTCCTATTTTATTTATGTTCTTATTTTTGAATTTATTCTTCCGCCTACGCCTTAACATCGTTCCTTACATCACGTCTTCTTACAACTGGCCAGACCGACTATGCCGTCTATGAACCTTAATACTGGATTCCGTTCTCTGTACTTTCATTCCTCTTCCCAAGTTTTGTTCCACTTTCTTCGTTGCTTCTTCGACGTACAAGTTACGCGACCATGCCATAGACTTTCCTGACATTAACTTACCTTTGTTAACCTTTCATAACGCGCTCATGGGTTTTGTAGATAGTTGGTCTGCCTTGCCAGTTAGCTCCAGTCGTCTTCGGAATAGTATTCTTGTGCTCGTCAGTACGAAGACTGCTTTGATGTAACTCTCCACGCTAGTTAGTCCTGTACAGTGCTTTTCAACAATAAATACGAGTAAGCACTGCAACCTATTTCCATTTGAACATGCTTACTGTATTCAGCCTAGATCTACATCCACATGGATACTCTGCAAACACATTTAAGTGCTGGCAGAGGGTTCATCGAACCACCGTCACACTAATTCTCTATTATTCCAATCCCATACAGCGCGCAGAAAAAACGAACTCCTATGTCTTTCCGTGCGAACTCTGATTTCCCTTATTATAATGATCGTTTCTCCCTATGTAGGTCGGCGTCAACAAAATATTCGCACATTCTGAGGACAAAGTTGGTGATTGCCGCAACGAAAAACGCCTTTGTTTTAATGATGTCCAGCCCAAATACTGTATCATTTCGTAACACTCTCTCCCCTATTTCGCTATAATACAAAACGTGCTGCCCTTCTTTTAACTTTTTCGATGTACTCCGTCAGTCCTATCTGGTAAGGATGCCACACCGCGCAGCAATATTCTAAAAGAGAACGGACAAGCGTTGTGTAGGCAGTCTCGTTAATACATCTGTTAGATTTCTTAAATGGCGTGCCAATGAAACGCAGTCTTTGGTTAGCCTTCCCCACAACATTTTCTGTGTGTTTCTTCCAATTTAAGTTGTTCATAATTGTAATTCCTACGTATTTAGTTGAATTTACGGCCTTTAGATTTGACTGATTTATCCTGCAATCGAAGTTTAACCGATTTCTTTTAGCACTCATGTGGATGACCTCTCACTTTTCGGTATTTAGTGTCAATTGCAAATTTTTGCACCATACGGATATCTTTTCCAAATCGTTTTGCATTTTGTTTTGATGTTCTGATGATATTACTAGTTGACAAACGACGGCTTCATCTGCAAACTAACTAAGACGGCTGCTCACTCCTACAGTTTAACCTCCTACTGTTTTTTCCCATTACCAAAAGGACGATTGCGTGATGCTTCAGGATGTGTTCTATCAAGCGACCCATTTTTCTAATCAAGTTGTACCATAAATTGCTTTTTCACTTAGTTACTCGATCTACAAACACCTAATCTTCAGCATTCATCTATAGAAAGCACCCCATTTCAAAAGATTCTATCTTGTTGTCTGAACTGCTTATCGTCCACGTTTCACTTTCGTAAGACGCTACACACCAGACAAATACCTTCCGAAAAATCTTCATAGTATCTCAATTTATATTACGTGTAGATGTAAACGATTTCCTCTTCTTCAGAAATACTTTCCGTGCTGTAGTCAGTCTGCATTATATATTCTCTTTACTTCGACCGTCATCAGTTATTTTGGTGCCCAAACATCAAAACTCACTAAATACTTTTACTTTCCAATTTGGTTTGCTAACTGCCTCAGCATCGTTCAGTTTAATTCGACTGCATTCCGGTACGCGTGTTTTACTTCTGTTCGCTGTTTATCTTATAACCTCTTTTCATTTAGATTAACTGCTCTCCCAAGTCCTTTACTGTCTCTGATAGAATTACAACGTCATTGGCAAACCTCAGAGTTTTTATTTCTTCTCATTTAACTTCTATTCACTTTCCTAATTTTTCCTGGTTTTCCTTTATCGCTTGGTCAGTGTACAGATGAAACAACACCGAGGATAGCCTACAACCTCGTCTAACCCCTTTCTGAATAACAGCTTCCTTTGCTTGTCTTGAGAACCTCATAACTGCAATATTATGTCTGAACAAGTTGTAAATTACATTTCGCTCCCAATATTTTATCCTTGAAACCTTCAGTTTTAAAAGAGTGTAGTCCAGTCAACAGCGTCAAAAGCTTCCTCTGAATGTACAGATGACATAAACGTAGGTTTGCCATTCTTCAACCCAAAAAAGTATTAGGCTGAGTTCTGCCTCACCTCTTCCTACATTTTTCCGGAACCCAAGTTGTTCTTTCCCGTGTTCTGCGTCTTCTAGTCTCCATTGTTCTGTAAATACACTAGAGGTAGGACGTTCATATTCACAGGACTTGCACATTAACATTTGAACCACGTCGGCCTGTGTGTTCAAGGTCAACATCGATATCTCGGCGCAACACCACCTACCGATAAAATGTGCTTACGGCTCTCGTTGTCGCTGTAAACTGAAGGTAATGGAACAGTGTGACTGGAGCAGACGTGCAGGATGTCTCACAGACGTATGCGCGAACAGTTGCATCAAATCAGCGATTTTGAAATAAGGTGTACTATTGACGTGAGAGAATTTGATGCATCCATCAGGAAAATTGCTGCTCTTGTGGGACAAGACATACAGCGCCAACTCAAGGCCTTATACTGTGGAGTGCTATTGGGTACAACCACGAATCACAGTTGGTGCGTGTCCAGGGCACTGTGACCAGTGTGACCTACGTCAATGGCATCCTGTGACCAGTAGCCATACCCTTTTTGCACAACATCCCAGACGCCATTTTTCAACACGACAATTCACGACCAAATGTTGCTTCACGAACAAGAGCCTTCTTGGTGTCACAGGATGTCATCCTTTTGCCCTGTCCCGCCATATCACCAATTTGTCGCCAACCGAAAATGTGTGGACAATCATGAAACGACGGGTGCAGCGCAGTGACCTATTGACAACCATCACAGATGAACTTTGGATCCAGTTGAAGGCAGCATGGTGGGCATTATACGCGTTGATGCCATCATGCATGGAACAAGTTGTCAATGCCTATGGTGGACCCTGTGCTATCTAGCGAACAGGACACATGGTGAACTGGGGTGACTGAAATACTAATCATTTCTGCAGGACATATTACTGTACGTGTCCTGTGAATGTGGACGTCCAATATCTAATCGTTCAAAGTGTTCCGGTTTTTTTTTAACATGAGTGCAGTTTGTATAAGTATTTTTAACCATGACTTACAGGGGAACCTCCCCATCGCACCCCCCTCAGATTTAGTTATAAGTTAGCACAGTGGATAGGCCTTGAAAAACTGAACACAGATCAATCGAGAAAACAGGATAAGTTGTGTGAACTATGAAAAAAATAAGCAAAATATACAAACTGAGTAGTCCATGTGCAAGATAGGCAACATCAAGGAGCGCTGTGGTCCCGTGGTTAGCGTGAGAACCTGCCGAACGAGAGGCCATCGGTTCAAGTCTTCCCTCGAGTAAAAAGTTAAAATTTTTTTTTCAGACGTAATCAAAGTTCAGGCACTCACACATAATAAACTTCCAGGACATGTTCAGATTTGCTTGGACATATGGAGGATTTGACGGTTTACACACGGAAAAATTTGAAAACGAAAAAAACATACGTTTTGATAGAGCACAGGGAAAACTGTGCGACTGTGAAACTGTTGCATTCATTTGTTGCAGTTTATGTGACAAACTCTTATGTTTTCATCACTTTTTTGGGAGTGATTATCACATCCACAAGAAAACCTAAATCGGGCAAGGTAGAAGAATCTTTTTACCCATTCGCCAAGTGTACAAGTTAGGTGGGTCGACAATATATTCCTGTCATGCCGTCACCAGTGTCGTATAGAATATATCAGACGTGTTTTCCTGTGGAGGAATCGGTTGACCTATGACTTTACCATCAAATGTTTTCGGTTCCCATTGGTGAGCCACGTCCTTTCGTCTGCTAATCGCATGGTTTTGCGGTGCGGTTGCAAAAAACAGACACTAAACTTATTACAGTGAACACAGACGTCAATGAACGAACGGACAGATCATAACTTGGCGAAAAAAAAAAGAAAATAAACTTTTCACTCGAGGGAAGACTTGAACCAAGAACCTCTCGTTCCGCAGCTGCTCACGCTAACCACAGGACCACGTCGCCCCTGAGTTCACATTAACCTTGATGTTGCCTATCTTGCGCATGGACTACTCAGTTTGCATATTTTTCTTATTTTTTTCATAGTTCCACACAACTTCTTCCTGTTTTCTCGTTTGATCTGTGTTCAGTTCTTCAAGGCCTATCCACTGTGCCAACTTATAACTAAATCTGAGGGGGGTGCGATGGGGAGGTTCCCTTGTTAGTAAACTGTCAGTTCGATAATGTTCTCTTCGCAACTCTCAACAACCTCTGTAAAATTAATCCAGGTTCCATCTCCTTACTGCCATACCTTTTCGCAATTTCTTCACCTTTAATTTGCCATTCAAACCCAATAAACTATGGTCAAAGTTCACATCTGCTTCTGTAAATGTCTTTCACTTTCAAGTCTGATTTCGAAATCGTTATCTTGCCATTATATCACAAATGTGAACCCTGCCAGTGTTTTCAGGTCTATACAACGTACAAGAATACAGTCTTCTTTCCTGACTTTTAAATCGAGTATTAACAATGACATAATTTTGCTCTGTACAAATTTCTTTCAGGCAGCTTCTCTTTTCATTCTTTTCCTCCAGTCCAAGTTTTCCTATTTTTTCTTCTCTTCCTTTTCCTAGTATTGGATTCCAGTACTACACTACAATTAAATTTGCATCTCCTTTAAAGATCCGAATAATTTGTTTTATCGTACCATACATTCTGTCGATCGCTATATGATCTACGGAACTGATGGGCATATAAAGTTCTGCTGTGGTCAGTTTTGGCTTCTCGTCTATCTTTGCTACGATAATGCATTAGCTCTGCTGTTCATAGTATCTTACTTGGATTTCTATTTTCTTATTTATTTGACCTAATCCTATGCTAACCTGAGCAGAAGTCCTGTTCTTCCTGCCGCTGCACTTCGCCGTTTCCCACTATACCTAACTTCATCCCACCCATTTCCTCCTTACATTTTCGAACCTACCTACCTGATTAAGGGACCTAACATTCCACCCTCCAACACGTAGACTGCTAATTTTGTATTTCTTGATAACATCTTCCAGAACTGTCCACGTCTGGAGATCCGAATTGGGCACTATTTTACCCCCTGAATATTTTACCCACGAGCATGCTATCAGCATTAAGCCATACCGTAGAATGGTATACCTCAGGAAAAGTAACGACTGTAGTTACCCCTTGCTTTCATCCGTTAGCAATACGGCCCTGTTAGCCAATGTTATAAGGCCGTGTATCAGTCAGTAATCCAGGCTGTGGCCCCTGCAACGTTTGAAAAGGCTGCTGCCCCTCTTCAGGAACCAGAGGTTTGTTTAGCCTCTCCATAGAAACCACTCCGTTACGGCCGGCCGTTGTGGCCGAGCGGTTCTAGGCGCTTCAGTCTGGAACCGCGCGACCGCTACGGTCGCAGGTTCGAATCCTGCCTCGGGCTTGGATGTGTATGATGTCCTTAGGTTTAAGTAGTTCTAAGTTCTAGGGGACTGATGACCTCAGATGTTAAGTCCCATAGTGCTCAGAACCATTTTTGAATTCCGTGGCGGTATTGTATCGTTGAGGCGCGCAAGCCACCGCAACTCTGCGAGGCCCGTGAGGGGTCTGTAAATCTTCAAAAGCCTTTCTTTGAACTATCTTCTAGGATAAGTCATAGGGCGAATATCCTTTCGTACTTCTGCAATTCTCCGGAACCATAACTGATCTTCTCCGAGTTCGACTTCAACCAGTTTTTCCGTTCTTTTGCCAATAAATAATCTCAGTAATTTGCAAATGTAACTTTACTAAACTGATGATTCCGTAATATTCACACCTGTCAGCAGTTGCTTTCTTTGGAATTTGAATTGGGTATTATATTCTTCTTAAAGCCTTGTTTCACCTTCCATTGTCGAGGGCTTACTCTGGACCCACTGATGGAAGGAAGGCATCATGATTTTTGTTAAGCCTGCTTTCCATTAATAAGCGCAATGTCATAATTGCCCCTCCTGCACCTTTTTTCCTCTTGCGAAGTAACTACCTTCTTCAAGTACGTCTTCAGTTATTCCTTCCATTCTTCTGTATAATTTGTGGTCGACAGTTGATTAGCAGGCTCTAATCGTCCAATGACTTTTAGATCGACACGTGCTTTCTTTTTATGGGCATGATAATGCTTTTCTGGAAATCTGATGGTAATTCACCCGTCTCATATTTTTTATTTGCACCACCTTACACACCTACGTTACGTAGAATCATTTTTCCCGAGGACATTAATGCGGTGTATTGGAAATTGTGATTATTAGATGCTTAAAAACACTGAGCGCGTCTAACTGCTTTATCTTTCTTGTAAGAGTGCGTTGCTGTTTCAAGGGTCGTACTGGACTGGTAAACATTGTAGATACGTGAGGTTGGCGCCGACGAGCACAGTGCGTGCTATTAACTGGATTTGAGCGCCATGGGCTTGAGTGAAACTGCATGATACACTGGACGGGAAGCGTCAGGCTTGAATCACTGTTGATGCCGCTGGCCTAGGAAGGAAAAAAAGCTCTTCGTCCTGGTTTCCGCTGTCAGAGGTGCACACGTTAATAGCTGGATTGACGCATCATATGAGCAGCTAACACTGATCGCGTTTTGACCTCCCCTCAAATTGTGACCCGTGTTACACTAAATATTCCAAACATAAGGAAATAATTTGACATCTCGGCTACAAGAAAGAATGCTGCTCGTAAGGCCGGCCGGAGTGGCCGAGCGGTTCTAGACGCTACAGTGTGGAACCGCGCGACCGCTACGGTCACAGGTTCGAATCCTGCCTCGGGCATGGATGTGTGTGATGTCCTCAGTAGTCCCATAGTGCTCAGAGCCATTTGAACCATTTGCTCGTAAGGGTACTCACATATCCTTTTCCGAGGAGCTCCCACAAACCCCACACCCAGACACACTGCTCACACCGACAGCATAATGGGATGAATGCCTGCAACAACGGCTTGCAACCCCCCTGCGGGTCCGGGGTAAGAATAGGCCCGAGGTATTCCTGCCTGTCGTAAGAGGCGACTAAAAGGAGTTTCAACCGTTTCGGCCTTCCATGTGATGGTCCCCCTTGGGGTTTGACCTCCATTTTTCAAAATTCTACAGAAGTACGAGCCTTTTGGGGAAGGACGCCTTACGTGGTGTATCACTGGTCCTCTGTGCACTAAGACCTTGGCACTCAGCATTGTAACGGCGTTGTAACCATACCCACTATTCCTCAAATTGGGCCTAAACGCCTGATGGGTTGTACAAGTTACGCCCATAGTGCGTCCTCATCTGCACCTATGATCATGATGGACTTTCCATGGCACCAGAAATCCAGCACGGTAGCCAGCCCGTTGTTTCGGGGTCGTCATGTACCCTCTAGGTTGTAGCCCCCTGACAACACAAGGATCGTACTGCCGATACCTGAGCTGCACCCTCCCCACGTCGACCAAGGAGTAGGTGCTCGTCTCCTTGGGGCATCAGGACTCCTGGCAACGGTCATCCTGCCAGGTGGCCCTTGCTGAGGCTGGGTGGCGCCCGTGGGGAGAGCCCCTGGTCGGAGTGGGTGGTATCGGGGCGGACGTTTCGCAGATGAAACGTCAACACGTATCAGGTCGCTCTGCGGCCGAGTCTTTCAAAAGAAAAGGTACCGTTTCTAGTTCTGGTTCTCCTGCCCTTTCCCCCTTGGCCACTCCCTGGGAGGAGGGACAGACCCGCCGGCTTGGGGCGAAGTACTTCCTCCGCTATTTGGTCTGTTCTCGAACTGATGGGGGGACGTTCGCCACCTCCAAGCCCATGTTCTTTGTTGAGCACATTGAGGACATCTTCGGGGAAATCGAGGCTCTCAGCAAGATGCGTTCAGGGTCCGTTCTTATCAAGACCACCTCCGCCACACAGTCGGCGGCGCTCCAGGCGTGCGACCGCCTAGGGGACATCCCAGTGTCCATTGTCCCGCATCTGGCACTAAATAGGACGCAGGGGGTTATTTTTCATCGTGACCTCCTGCTACAATCTGATGAGGAGCTCAGGGCCAACCTGGAGCGCCGAGGCGTGCATTTCGTCCGGCGAGTCCAGCGCGGCCCCAAAGACCGTCGCATCTACACTGGGGCCTTTATCCTCGCCTTCGAGGGGGACATTCTCCCGGAGAAGGTTGATGTGCTACCGGTGCGACGTGCGACCTTATGTCCCGCCTCCTATGCGATGTTTTCGGTGTTTGCGCTTTGGGCACATGTCGTCACGGTGTGAGGCTGAGCCCCTCTGTGGCGATTGTGGACGTCCTCTTCGTGAGGAACATACATGCACCCCACCATCTCGGTGCATTAATTGTCCTGGCATCCACTCGCCTAGATCCTCAGACTGCCCCACCTATCAGAAGGAGAAGAAGATACAAGAACTCAAAACTTTGGATTGGCTCTCTTATTCTGAGGCCAGGAAGAAGTATGACCGCCTCCATCCCGTGCCGTTGACCACTTCGTTTGCCTCAGTTGTGTCCACTCCTTCTGCGGTATCCTCACCCCTATCCTGTCCCTCCTCCGCCCATCAGGGGGCTCTGCCTCCGCCTCCCAAATCCCTCCCTTCCAAATCCTCCTCCCCCGTGGCCCCCGCCCCCTCTGCCCCAGGGGCCACCCTTCCTCCTCCTCCTCTCCCCCCGCCACCTGAGAAGCGATCCTCTTCTCAGGCGTCCATCGGGGAAACGTTCCGGACCCCAGCTTCCGAGGTCCGGCGTTCCAAAACGGACCCCGCGCGTGAGGACCTCCTTCGGGTCGAGCCCACCATCCCTGTGCCTCCTCGGCCTTCCAAGAAGGCCTCCAAGAAGAAGTCTCTCTCCCCCTCTCCACCCCGGCGCGTTTCGTCTGACGCTCCATCCGTGAGTCGCTGCTCCCGGCCGTCCTCAGTTTCGCCGGGATGCTCTGCTGCCAGGCGCTCAGCTGGCCTCTCGTCGGCAAATGATGCTGCCCCTCCTACACAACCAGGGACAGCGGCCGCAGCTGGCGACGACTCGATGGAACCGGATCCGCCTCCCGCCGGTTGTAGCGTTGTTCCCTCGCAACCTGGCCTCCGCGGCTGTCGAGGTGACCAGCTCTTCCCCCATCTCGTTCCCCCAACTTTTTGACTAGCGATGGCCTTGTTACATTGGAACATAAGAGGTATTCGATCTAATCGGGAGGAATTACAACTGCTCCTCCGCATGCACTGTCCGCTCGTCCTTGGTCTCCAGGAAACCAAGTTGCGCCCGACTGACCGTATTGCCTTTACCCACTATACCTCGGAGCGGTATGACCTCACCCCTGTGGACGGTATCCCAGCTCATGGTGGGGTCATGTTGCTCGTTCGGGACGATGTCTATTACCATCCCATCCCATTGACCACCCCACTCCAAGCAATAGCTGTCCGTATTACTCTTTCTGCTTTTACTTTTCCAGTTTGTACCATCTACACTCCACCGTCATCTGCTGTTAGTCGGGCTGACATGATGCACCTGATCGTTCAGCTTCCCCCGCCGTTTTTATTGTTTGGCGACTTCAATGCCCATCATCCCCTTTGGGGCTCTCCTGCATCCTGTCAAAGAGGCTCACTCTTGGCGGATATATTCAACCATCTCAATCTTGTCTGCCTCAATACCGGCGCCCCGACTTTCCTCTCGGGCTCTACTCATACCTACTCCCACTTGGACCTCTCGATCTGTTCTACCACTCTTGCCCGTCGGTTCGAGTGGTATGTCCTTTCTGACACCTATTCGAGCGACCACTTCCCCTGTGTCGTTCGTCTCCTGCACCACACCCCATCCCCACGTCCTTCGAGCTGGAACATACCGAAAGCTGACTGGGGACTTTACTCCTCCCTGGCGACCTTTCCGGACCACGATTTTCTCAGTTGTGACAGTCAGGTCGAATACCTCACGGCTGTTATCATCGATGCTGCCGAACGTTCCATTCCTCGTACTACCTCTTCTTCACGTCGCGTTTCCGTCCCCTGGTGGAACGAGGCTTGTAGGGACGCTATCCGTGCTCGACGACGTGCTTTACGCACCTTTCGCCGCCATCCTACGTTGGCGAATTGTATTGAATATAAACGACTCCGAGCGCAATGCCGTAGAGTCATCAAAGACAGCAAAAAAGCTTGTTGGACCTCTTTCACCAGCTCCTTTAACAGTTTTACTCCCTCTTCCGTCGTTTGGGGTGGCCTGCGCCGGCTGTCGAGCATTAAGGCCCACTCCTCGGTACCTGGCCTGACCTCAGGTAATGAGGTCTTGTTGATCCTGTGGCTGTCTCCAACGCCTTTGGCCGCTTTTTCGCGGAGGTTTCAAGCTCCGCCCATTACCACCCTGCCTTCCTTCCCAGGAAAGAGGCAGAAGAGGCTCGGCGACCTCGCTGAATCTGGAAACTTATAATGCCCCCTTTACTATGCGGGAACTCGAACGTGCGCTTGCACTGTCCCGGTCCTCTGCTCCGGGGCCAGATGCCATTCACGTTCAGATGCTGGCACACCTTTCTCCGGCGGGCAAAAGCTTCCTTCTTCGTACCTACAATCGCGTCTGGACCGAAGGTCAGGTCCCCATGCGTTGGCGTGACGCCGTCGTTGTTCCTATACCCAAACCCGGGAAGGATAGACACCTTCCTTCTAGTTACCGCCCCATTTCTCTTACAAGCTGTGTCTGTAAGGTGATGGAGCCCATGGTTAATGCTCGGTTAGTCTGGATTCTTGAATCTCGACGGCTACTTACTAATGTCCAATGCGGCTTTCGTCGCCGCCGCTCCGCTGTTGACCACCTTGTGACCTTGTCGACATTCATCATGAACAACTTTTTGCGAAGGCGCCAAACGGTAGCCGTGTTCTTCGACTTGGAGAAGGCTTATGATACCTGTTGGAGAGGAGGTATCCTCCGCACTATGCACAGGTGGGGCCTACGCTGTCGCCTGCCCCTTTTTATTGATTCCTTTTTAACGGATCGAAAGTTTAGGGTACGTGTGGGTTCCGTATTGTCTGACGTCTTCCTCCAGGAGAACGGAGTGCCTCAGGGCTCTGTCTTGAGCGTAGCCCTTTTTGCCATCGCGATCAATCCAATTATGGATTGCATTCCACCTAATGTCTCAGGCTCTCTCTTTGTCGATGACTTCGCAATCTACTGCAGTGCCCAGAGAACATGCCTCCTGGAGCGCTGCCTTCAGCGTTGTCTAGACAGCCTCTACTCATGGAGCGTGGCAAATGGCTTCCGGTTCTCTGAAGAGAAGACGGTTTGTATCAACTTTTGGCGATATAAAGCGTTCCTTCCACCATCCTTACATCTCGGTCCCGTTGTTCTCCCATTCGTGGAAACAACTAAGTTTCTAGGGCTCACGTTGGACAGGAAACTGTGTTGGTCTCCACACGTCTCTTATTTGGCGGCCCGTTGTACACGTTCCCTTAATGTCCTCAGAGTTCTTAGCGGTTCATCTTGGGGAGCGGATCGCACTGTCCTGCTTCGCTTGTATCGGTCCATAGTCCGATCGAAGCTGGATTATGGGAGCTTCGTCTACTCGTCCGCTCGGCCATCCCTCTTACGCCGGCTCAACTCCATCCACCGGAGCCTTCTACACTAGTCCTGTCGAGAGTCTTTATGCTGAAGCTGCCGAATTACCATTGACCTACCGGCGCGACGTACTGCTGTGTCGGTTTGCCTGCCGGCTGTTGTCTATGCCCAATCACCCCTCTTACCAGTCCTTCTTCGACGATTCTCTCGACCGTCAGTACGGGTTGTATGTGTCTGCCCTGCTGCCCCCCGGAGTCCGCTTCCGTCGCCTGCTTCGACAAATGGATTTTGCCCTCCCTACCACCTTCAGAGAGGGCGAGAGCCCGACACCACCTTGGCTCCAGGCTCCGCTTCATATTTATCTCGACCTCAGCTCACTCCCGAAGGATGGTACTCCGGCTGCAGTGTATTGCTCACGGTTTGTCGAACTTCGTGCTCGACTTGCCGGTCACACCTTTATTCACACCGATGGCTCCAAAACTGACGATGGTGTTGGCTGTGCCTTTGTCGTCGGGGCCGCCACCTTTAAATACTGGCTCCTCGACCAATGTTCGAGCTTTACGGCCGAGCTTTTTGCTCTCCATCAGGCCGTTCAGTATGCCCGCCGCCACCGCCATTCATCGTATGTACTCTGCTCTGACTCACTCAGTGCTCTTCAGAGCCTTGGAGCTCCCTATCCGGTCCATCCCTTGATTCAACGGATACAGCAGTCCCTCCATTCTTTCGCTGATAATGGTTCTCCTGTCAGCTTTCTGTGGGTTCCCGGACATGTCAGAGTGCCTGGGAATGAGGCTGCTGATGCTGCAGCCAAGGCTGCAGTCCTCCTGCCTCGGCCAGCCTCCCATTGTGCCCCGTCATCTGACGTACGTGGGGATGTATGTAAGAGGCTTGTGTCGTTGTGGTGGGATGCTTGGTCATCCCTCCAAGGAAACAAGCTCCGGGCAGTAAAACCGCTCCCAACTGCTTGGACAACATCCTCACGAGCATCTAGGCGAGAGGAGGTCCTTCTGACCAGGTTGCGGATTGGGCATTGCCGGTTTAGCCACCGCTACCTGCTCTCCGGTGACCCAGCCCCGCAGTGCCCTTGTGGTCAGGCATTAACAGTGCGCCATGTTTTATTGTCGTGTCCCCATTTTAGTCAATTTCGTGTTGTCCTGTCCCTGCCATCTACTTTACCAGATGTTTTAGCTGATGACGCTCGAGTAGCTGCTCGTATTCTGCGTTTTATAACTTTGACTGGCTTGTCCAAAGACATCTAACCTTTTTACTTATTTTATCTGCATCTTTGTCAGGTCCTTCTGGTGTCCCCCCATCCCCTTGAGTTTTACTAGATTCCATGTGCTCTAACAACAGTGACTGGGCGCTAATGACCTCAGTAGTTGAGCGCCCTTAAACCCCACCAAAAAAAAAAAAAAAAGGCTTGCAATGATTTTCATCTTGCGGACTACTTAAGAAATATGGATATGTGAAGCGATTCACACCCAGTAAGGACGCTTTAACACACAGTCATTACTTGAAAGTCTCTTCGGGTTTGCCGCCGGATCCTAAAATCAACTTGACTCGATATTTCGGCGATCCAACTGGTCGCCATCTTCAGGAAATGCTGCGTCCGCTGATGAGTCCCGCTGAGAACTAACGCCAGGCTGCAAATCGACGTCCTATATAGGCTACCGTTCAGTACACGGCGCATGCGCCGACCATCGCGGTTGCTGCCCTCCAAGACAGTTTAAGTTTACGCCCGGAAACGTACGTAATCACATAGCCATTACGTTTCTACGACGGGCATAATTCGGATTTCTTGTTATAAGATGAGAAAACTAACTTTTTGAAATATTGACCACCAAAACCTGCAGTCTAGTGAATAGCAAAAGTTGCTGATCTTATATCCACAAGGGCCTTATTTGAGATTTCCAGTTCAGATTATATCACTGCACACATCCAGAAGCTACGCACGTTCTGGTGTACATGTTGCCTTTTCCCCATCCTCTAATATGGATGTAAAACCAGTGGGTGCACTGTGTCACGTCGGTCAGACAAATCACTTCTCTTGCTACAGAGATTCTGAATCCACGAGCGAAAACCGCCAGCGAGTGTCTCGTCGTATCAAAGCGCCTCAACCCACTGATGATCCGTAGAGCAGCTTGTGCATGACGGAAGTTCTGCCACCTAACTACAAGATCTATCAAAAAAGGGAGACACTGATTCCATTAAGACGAACTGATCAAGGTGTTGCCTGTAGATAACGTAACGATTACCGAAAATATTATCTGGCGCCTGCCCTATATTTGTGGAAGAAGTTGTAAGAACTTTTGCCCAAGAGATTCTGTGATACATTCCCATGTATAGCAACAGTGTTTAGATCTGCAGTAAACTAACTTACGTGCTAAAAATTTCAAAAGCTAAGAGCAATGGTGTTGGTGGAACGGGATGTAGAACATCAATGCAAGAAGAACCACGAACTTTGTGTCATTTGAAGATCTTAAGTTTCTTGTGTGTGAGGTAGCATTGGGCAGGGCCAACGCCTTAGATAATTCCAGATGTGATGATTACACGTCACAATAAATAACGGCCGTACTTTCACCTAGCAGACGCGGCAGAATGTAACACATTGTCTTACAGGTTTGCTACTTAACACAGAAATGGGCGTGTTCGAACGGGCACACCTGCTTAAATCTTTATCTACACGGCGCTCTCGTTATGTCCAAAAAAAATTACAAGGAGACTTCCGAAATACCACTGTATGAAGACAAGAGGGACTACGTTCGGACCTCGCTGGGCATACCTATTATTTTGTGCCAAGTCAAAAAAAACTCTCTCCTAGCATTATTTACTTCGGTTATCTGTCGCAACAGTCATTTCGTAAACTGTTAATTTAATAATGGTAGTATGATTAATAATAATTCGATAATCAAAAAACGTTCATTCGACTTCACAAGACTTTATCTTCTACGTGAATGAAGGTAACCAAAACCCTCAGTAGACCGCTCTCTTATAAATATAGACCAGAATCCGGTCTATCATAAAAGTTGAAGACAGGACATCTAAAAATCACATTCTTTTACTATAAAACATGGTTACTTGGGCATTTAGTTGGGCTATGAAGGACGAGCTTCTGCTTAATTTTAGACGATTCTGAATTCTACTTCACAAAACCAAAGCAAATATAGTAACATTACTTTGTTAGCTTTGTAGTAGACATTATTGTATGTAGTAAAGAGATTGGTATGCTGTCGAGATTCGTTGTGGGGCTAACAAAAGACTAGCGACGCGAAGTTTTCCGACTACAGTGCTGAAGATTAGTTGGGTAGACCGGATACCAAGTGTGTAGGTATTGAATCGAATGAGAGGAAAAAGAAATTTGTGCCACAACAAGATTAAAAGAAGTCATCAAGGAATTGTCGGTGAGGTCGTAGAGGGAAGTGTGGGGGTAAAACAGGTCCAGATGGATGTAGTTCGCGGTAATTAAGCTGAGATGAATAGGCCTGCACTGAGTAGTCCAACATGGAGAGCTGGATCAAACGAGTCTTTGGACTGAAGACCACCACGACGACGACGTGACTTCTGCTTATGAAGAACTAGGGGGTGTGTGTCACAAGCCGGCCGTAGTGGCCGAGCGGTTCTAGGCGCTACAGTCTGGAACCGCGTGACCGCTACGGTCGCAGATTCGAATCCTGCCTCGGGCATGGATGTGTGTGATGTCCTTAGGTTAGTTAGGTTTAAGTAGTTCTAAGTTCTAGGGGACTGACGACCTCAGATGTTAAGTCCCATAGTGCTCAGAGCCATTTGAACCATTTTTGTGTGTCACAAGGAAAGTTTACCAGTAGTACTGCTTCAGAGTTCGTGACTATCTGTGTTCTTGAAGCCTTAGTTTACGTCAAAATTATCATCTAAATTAGGATCGTGGGTTACTTTGGGCGACACTTTCGCTACAGATGGAGAGATTGCTTTACGTGAGCGTATAGTAATCAGATCGGATGCACTGTGTAGCCCCAACTTTTGCAGCATATAATTATGTTGTGATGCGCTCACAAAGAACAAAGCAGTCAGTCATCTAAGAAGCAATATAATTGACGCATACGCAAAATACTCCAAATTCCACTAATGAATTTTTACATGATATGTCCTCTATAGCTGCTGTGAACTTTCCATGGTAGAAACTTCAAGTACTTCAATACTGCTTGTTTTTACAAAAGTACTACGGGCAACAGATTCCTGATGAACCGACACAATTGAAGTATTTATGTTTTCGTTACCAGGAGAAACTGAAAAGTATGCTGCGGTGTGTAAGTAAACACCCATATGAAGAGCGGTCGACGCAAGAACGAATGCATGTGAACGTTTTATTGCCAGACCCATTTTGGCAAACTCGGCGGAGAAGACGCGTGAAAACCATTATCGATTTCCTGCAAAATATTGGAATGCAGAAACATTTAACTGTGGCTCGTTTTATGAACGACAGTTAATGCGCGTGCTGTGGCCTGTATGCTGAAGGAAGCAACTGCTCTACGCGTATTCTCTCCGCAGAATTACTAACGCAGTATAGATTTTCTAAATAAAGAAATAAGTAATGTAAAATCTACTTTCTTGATGTACTTGTCATATTATTGGTACGTTTAAGTGCATATTAGGATAATATAGTAGTCTAAGTGTATGATGTTCGGAAGTTAATTTCAGTTGAAATTATTTTTTCTGTTAAAATGTTTAATATTTTCGTGATATTCGTTATTTTCTTACATATTCATTTTCATTACATAGATATGCACGTATTTTGCGTGTTGATGTTACATAAAAATTCGGGCTTGAGTGATAACTGAATTGGACCTGTTGAAACGAAGATTGCGAAACGCATTTTATTGTTGTATTCCTTTTGGTTAGGTAAATCAAGCTATTATTATGAACAACACATACTATGATTAGAAGATTCATAGTCAAATATTTTACAGCGGAACGATGTACGCATACATAGCAACTTAGATGTGTTATCTTGCCTTTAATGCTTCATTACTATGGAGATTGTTTAATTTATCATGTTTTAATATGTGTAATTTACATTCCACGTTTTATGCGATTTTTATTTTTAGGTATCTTTTGCATTCTCACTCTTTTTTGTAGGAAATAAAAACCTATTCACGAAGGAAGCACTCGTAACACTTCTGGCCAAAATTTGCATCAGTTTAAAGCATAGCGTAGACCTTTCCTCTTAGTGTACGGCGGCACACCTACTTCAGTAAGCATGTTTGACAACCGCGCGCCAGGGATAAAGATCTGCCTATATTTTAAGGTTGCACCCTGTGTCGTACCTTAGCTATTATAGAGAAAAAAAATTGTAAATGTTTCTTAAATAACATTTTAACTATGTATTGCGATTTTTTTGATTGTTTTCAGGATTCCGTACCATAATAAGTAAAACCGGAACCCTTATAGAACCACTTCGTTGTCCCCTTGTAGAACCACTTCGTTGTCTGTCTGTTCATAACTCTTTTTCCCTGGAACTACGTGTTAAAATGAAATTTGTGTCAGAAAGTAAGATTTGTAATCCTTTGGCGGTGTGAAAAATTTAAGCTTCCAAATCAGTGCAGTCAAAAGATATGGCTATTTATGTCACATATTTTGATACTCGCAAACTGACTCGTAAAAACCTATGGGGTCCTTCCCGTTGACCCAGAGAAATGAACTTTGGCAAGAAGCAAGGTTTACAGTTCAAATAAAGAAAAAATTTGAAAATTGTTATTTTTATCATGGCAGCAACACCACCAACCGTTACGGAATTGTCTCGAATGGAAAACAGCCAACAGTTGCACTAATTATGTTTATTCTAAACATTGACCATGGTTTCTGCTATAATAATATAGCCTTCTTCAGAAGTCCTAAAAAGTGATCAAAATAACATCTAAACTAGTAGTACAATCTATGGAAAAACTTCTAAAATTACGTATGTGATAACATATTACTTACATAAGCCTTTAAAAATGAAAAACGTCTTAGCCCAGAGGCTGCGTCAAGATCAATAAAATAAAAAAACTTCAACAGACGTAAGCGTGTTCCGATCATAACTACATATGACACCGTATGTCCTCTGTGACTACATCTCTTATACTAGGCGCACAGTGATGTGCTACATGCTGCGCGCAATAGGTGGCGCTCCCCACATTGAGCTACAACGCGCCGTTTATCAGGACACTAGTTGATATCTACGATAAAATATTAATAACAAACCTACAAGTGCAACTGAAGGACCATATACTTATTAATACGACTGTCCAAAAGTTAAAATGCTGTTGCATACGATCATTAAAGTGGTCAAACATTAACAAATTCAAAGTTTGCATCACTATTTGAAGCATCAGCAGAAACCATGGTCAAGGTTTAGAATAAACATAATCAGTGCAACTGTGGGCTGTTTTTCATTCGTGAAAATTGTTAATTTATTTCCTGAATGAAGTTTGGAAGGTAGGAGTCCAGGTACTGGCAGAAGTAAAGCTGTGAGGACGGGCCGTGAGTCGTGCTTGGGTAGCTCAGTTGTTAGAGTACTTGCCCACGAAAGGCAAAGATCCCGAGTTCGAGTCTCGGTCCGACACGCAGTTTTAATCTGCCAGGAAATTTCTGTTAATTTGTTGTTATATCACATGAAAAAAATATTTTGTCATTTGCTACCCGACTGTCGATCTGTCCGTCTATTAGCTATCGATATCAGGCAAAAATCCTCGAGACTCTCGATTGCCAGGTTGGCTGAACTATATATAAACATAATTAAGTTTGTACGGTACTCTCAAAGCACGAGTGCTACTCGCAATTGGCGAGCTTTTTCTTTTCTTCCTTTCCAAATTTCGTCTTGGTTTCCTTTACTGCTCGCTGAATACATACAACGAAAACCGTCGCGAGTAGGCTACAACTCTGTCTTACTCGCTTCTCAACTACAGTTTCCCTTTCATGCCCTTTGAATGTTGTTACTGCAGTTCGGTTTATGTTGTAGATAACCTTTCACTATCTTCATTTTATCCGTACCACCTTCAAAATTTCAAAGCTGTTCGAAGCTTTCTCGAAATCTACTAATGCTGTAAGTGTAGGTTTGCCTTTCCTTGCCCTATCTTCTTAGGTAAGACGTTGCTACATTCCTCTGGAACTCCAGATTGAGATTTTCACTCTGCAGCGGAGTGTGCGCTCTGGAACTCAATGTGATATTCCCCGAGGTCAGCTTGTACCAGTTTCTATTCATCGGTAAATAACTCGTGTCACTATTTTGCAACCGTGACTTATTAAACTGATGTTTTGGTAGTATTCACACCTGTCGGCGCCTGCTGTCTTTGGACATGGAATTATTACAGTCTGCTTTAAGTCTGAGAGTATTTCCACTGCCCCATACGTCGTGCACGCAAGGTGCATTACTTTAGTTGTCGCTGGCACTCGTAGTGACATCGGTGGTTCTGAGGGAATGTCGTCTATTTTAGACGGCTCGTTTCAACTTAGGTCTTTCAGTGCTGTCAAATTCTTCTCGCAGTGTCGTATCTCCCGTCTCCGCAGTATATCGGGCACATGTGTCTGTTTTGTACTCGGGAAAAGAACCGTGTGGTTGTGAGAGTGAGGTGGTGTGTGCCGTGTTGCAGACGGACCGGGCGTCAGGATGTCTGCGGAGGAGGCGCGCGCGGCGGCCGACCCGCGCCTGCAGCTGCTGCAGGAGATGCGGCCGCACAACCTCGACATGATCCGCTTCGCCTCCTACCGCACCGCCTGCAAGCTGCGCTACGTCCAGAAGAGGGCCAACCGTGAGTATCCGCATTGACTGCCTGCTCTCGGCTGCTCTACAGAGAGAACCGTAGACTACCGTAGTCCATCGTAAATCAGCGTACACTACGTATACTACTGGCCATTAAAATTGCTACACCACGAAGATGACATGCTACAGACGCGAAATTTAACCGACAGGAAGAAGATGATGCGATATGCAAATGATTAGCTTTTCAGAGCATTCACAAAAGATTGGCGCCGGTGGCGACACCTACAACGTGCTGACATGAGGAAAGTTTCCAACCGATTTCTCATACACAAACAGCAGTTGACCGGCGTTGCCTGGTGAAACGTTGTTGTGATGCCTCGTGTAAGGAGGAGAAATGCCTACCATCACGTTTCCGCCTTCGAAAAAAGGTCGGATTGTCTCCTACCGCGATTGCGGTTCATCGTATCGCGACATTGCTGCTCGCGTTGATCGAGATCAAATGACTGTTAGCAGAATATGGAATCGGTGGGTTCAGGAGGGTAATACGGAACGCCGTGCTGGATCCCAACGGCCTCGTATCACTAGCAGTCGAGATGACAGGCGTGTGTGGGGGGGACACAGTTCGTTGGCTCCCAGTTTCTCTCACACACATTCAGTTGTATTTCTTTCCCTGCCAATAATCCTACCATTTACTGCGCCATTTATATAGTGTACCAAAACTACCAAACCACAGTTTTGGTAGACCGCAACTCTACAGTCCAAACCAATGCTTGTTGTTACCTTGCAGAATAAGCGTAGAAACTGATCGTAGAGAAAGGCTTTGCAGGTAGTCGTGATGACCTTCTGTTAACATAATTAAATTTAAAAGTTCTTGTCACATTAAACTGTGTGCTGAATTGAGGCTCCAACCCAGGATCTTAACCTTTCGCAGGCAAGTGCTCGGCAGGTCGTGAGTCGTGGTTTGGCAGCCCAGTTGGTAGAGCACTTGCCCGTAAAAGGCTAGGTTCCAGGATTCGAATCCGGCTCTGGCAAATAGTTTTAATCTCCCAGGAAGTGTCTTATGAGTGCACACTCCGCTGGAGAGCGAAAATTGCATTCTGGTATCGTTAAAGTGAGAAGGAAAGAGTGTCACTGCTGAAGTGAAAGGTGATCGTTTGCAAATTGCCGAAGAAAGGACATGATGGTGCCAAGCGGAATAGGATTAAAGTATGTACCCCAAAGAAAAAATAGTAGCAGGAGGAAAGTGCACACTGTAAATATACCATTGGCGATATGAATAAATGTCTTATAATATGTTCCGAACAGTTTTATCATGTTTTAATACCATACAGAACACTGTAGATATCGCATTAAAATTATGCAGTTTCGTTTCAAATGCATTTCGGAAACTACTCTAAAATCACGCCATTTATCTTCGAATGCGTGCTGGTATGCAAATAAAACGGAAGAAAATTTTTTTTGACGTTCACCTCATGATAACTAGGAACCAGTATCGAGTGCTGAAATTATGGTCAGCCGAACTACGACACAGTTGTCTGCTTCGAGGCACACGAGAAAGACAAGCTGCGGCGCGTAGATCACGAAGGTAGTCTGAACCCGCTCGCTTAGCTAAGCAGACAAAATGCGTTTCTACACCTGTTAGCTCGCTGCTGGGCGTGTACGTACTAACGAGAATTGCATCTTATATTGGAATGTGCTTTTATGAAGTCTTACTGATTAACAGTACTACAACAAAATTTAATTTAAGATCAGTACTAGATATACATGGTATAATGGCTTGTTTATAGCATTAGTCTTTTCTGCTTAACAGTCCTCATTTCACACAAGAGGTGGCGCCTTATGCAACTGATAATCATTTTGGCGTGATTTTAATTTTATTGTACCCTAGATAAGCCGTAACAAATTGTAAGTTGGCCTGTAGACTTCCGACCATTGTAGGACTGATAACAGTAAGACTCCATATTAGTGTATTCCAGTGGAAGATGCAATTCTCGTTTGTACGTACACACATAGTTAAGAGTTAACATATGTAGAAATACAGTTTGTCTGCTGAGTCGAGCGATCGCAGGCCAACCTTCGTGACGTAGGCGCCGCGGCCTGTCTTTCTCGTGGGCCTCGGTCTGCTTCCTACTGTGCGCCCCCTAATGTGACGTCATTCATTCTAGCACTGCAGGCGATGAGCTGTTCACAGCGCCAGATCAGTATTCTTCTTTGAAACCTTAGGTAGCATATTGTGAATGTGTAGAGTGTCGGATGTTTTGAAAGAGACGTTGTCATTACAGCGCCGTGGCCGAGTGGTCCAAAGCACATACTGGTAATTAACTCACCAACATGCATTCGCTTTCCACAGACAACAACAGTTTCTTTATTTTCTCATTTATTTCATTTTACTCCTCGCAATATTACTCATTATAAAATTAAAATATATTAAACAGTTCAGTTTATATATGTAAAATTAACATATTTAATTTAGTTACGATTGTTATGAATGCCATAAAGAAACATGAATTTTTGCAAAAATATCACAGCTTGTGTTAGCAGAATAGAACGCCAAAGGTAGCCGGGAAATTATGAGAAAAATTGTACTGTCTATTGTATTTGGTTGTAAGAGATGTCCAAATAAATGAGTAGTTATGTGTGTGAACAATGTACTTAACATTTCGTTGGGCATCTACGTGAGCGTTTCCGCACTTATTCAACGAACCTTTGCCGAAATTCTCTCCTCTTCGTTTGTATCTAGCCTGTTTCGTATACCTATCCTCTCTAGGAAGGGTCCCATAGTGAAGCGAAAAACGCAAGTATCGGTCGAACGAGGGTTTTGTAAGCTACCTCATTCGTGGTTGGACTACGCTTCCTGAGGATTCTTCCACGGAACCTGTCTGGCATCTGTCTTTCCTGCCATTACATTTCTTTGGCTGTTCCGTTTTGAATCGCTTCTTATGGATACTTCCAGGTATTTAATATGTGTGATCGTCTAAATTAGTGTAATCAAAAGGCAATGGGTGTTTCTTCATGTTTGGGTGCAATACGCTAAATTTTTTAATATTAAGAATCCACTTCAAATCCAGAAGCACTGATTCTCTGTAGGTCTTTCTAATTTTGTGACTTCACTATATACGACAGCCTCACATGGCTTCCGGGGTTATCCACTAGGTCAGTTATACAGGGTGTTACAAAAAGGTACGGCCAAACTTTCAGGAAACATTCCTCACACACAAAGAAAGAAAATATGTTGTGTGGACATGTGTCCGGAAACGCTTACTTTCCATGTTAGAGCTCATTTTATTACTTCTCTTCAAATCACATTAATCATGGAATGGAAACACAGCAACAGAACGTACCAGAGTGACTTCAAACACTTTGTTACAGGAAATGTTCAAAATGTCCTCCGTTAGCGAGGATACATGCATCGACCCTCCGTCGCATGGAATCCTTGATGCGCTGATGCAGCCCTGGAGAATGGCGTGTTGTATCACACCCGTCCACAATACGAGCACGAAGAGTCTCTACATTTGGTACCGGGGTTGCGTAGACAAGAGCTTTCAAATGCCCCCATAAATGAAAGTCAAGAGGGTTGAGGTCAGGAGAGCGTGGAGGCCATGGAATTGGTCCGCCTCTACCAATCCATCGGTCACCGAATCTGCTGTTGAGAAGCGTACGAACACTTCGACTGAAATGTGCAGGAGCTCCATCGTGCATGAACCACATGTTGTGTCGTACTTGTAAAGGCACATGCTCTAGCAGCACAGGTAGAGTATCCCGTATGAAATCATGATAACGTGCTCCATTGAGCGTAGGTGGAAGAATATGGGGCCCAATCAAGACATCACCAACAATGCCTGCCCAAACGTTCACAGAAAATCTGTGTTGATGACGTGATTGCACAGTTGCGTGCGGATTCTCGTCGACCCACACATGTTGATTGTGAAAATTTTCAATTTGATCACGTCCGTAAAGAGAGAATTTGCACTGAAATGAGGATTGACACATTGTTGGATGAGCCATTCGCAGAAGTGTACCTGTGGAGGCCAATCAGCTGCTGATAGTGCCTGCACACGCTGTACATGCACGAAGAATTGCCTCGTCCATTGCAGGTGTCCTCGTCGTTCTAGGTCTTCCCCAGTCGCGAGTCATAGGCTGGAATGTTCCGTGCTCCCTAAGCCGCCGATCAATTGCTTCGAACGTCTTCCCGTCGGGACACCTTCGTTCTGGAAATCTGTCTCGATACAAACGTACCGGGCCACGGCTATTGCCCCGTGCTAATCCATACATCAAATGGGCATCTGCCAACTCCGCATTTGTAAACATTGCACTGACTGCAAAACCACGTTCGTGATGATGAACACTAACCTGTTGATGCTACGTACTGATGTGCTTGATGCTAGTACTGTAGAGCAATGAGTCGCATGTCAACACAAGCACCGAAGTCAACATTACCTTCCTTCAATTGGGCCAGCTGTCGGTGAATCGAGGAAGTACAGTACATACTGACGAAACTAAAACATGGAAAGTAAGCGTTTCCGGACACATGTCCACATAACGTCTTTTCTTTATTTGTGTGTGAGGAATGTTTCCTGAAAGTTTGGCCGTACTTTTTTTGTAACATCCTGTATACAGGGTGGTCCATTGATAGTGACCGGGCCAAATATCTCACGAAATAAGCGTCAAATGAAAAAACTACAAAGAAGGAAATTCGTCTAGCTTGAAGGGGGAAACCAGATGGTTGGCCCGCTAGATGGCGCTGCCATAGGTAAAACGGATATAAACTGCGTTTTTTAAAAAAATAGGAACACCCATTTTTATTACATATTCGTGTAGTACGTAAATAAATATGAATCAGTGGACCAAGGGATGTTTAGAAGTGAGGAAATCTCGTGTACAGAAGTATGACACAAGTGACACCCAATCACCTGACTACGTTCGAAGTCCGTGAGTTCCGCACAGCGCCCCATTCTGCTCTCTCACGATGTCTAATGACTACTGAGGTCGCTGATAAGGAGTACCTGGCAGTAGGTGGCAGCACAATGCACATAATACGGAAAACGTATTTTTTTGGGGTGTCTGGATACTTTTGATCACATAGTGTACATACATAAATTCCATATATTCGATTTAGTTACTCTTTAGATTTCAAAAGGCTTTAGGCCACCATATTGCAGCACACTAGTAAATGTGCACAAGCTGCCACAGTTTCCGTTTCTTCAAGCACATAAAACGGTAACTTAGTTCGTATCACCCTGACTCTGACAAAGGAATTGCTCTCACAGGCTGCCTGCATTCTCAGGTGGCAGTACTTTACTTAGAGATAATTTGTCAACTTGTTAAAAGATATGATAAATAATTGAATCTAAATGGTGATTATACAGAGAAGTAATACAAAGGTGCAGGTTAAAAATCTTCTGATTAATTTTATTTATTTATTCCAGTATTTTTATATAACCTAACGAACATTATTTTCTGCGTAGACGTTGCTGTTGTGGTCTCCAGTCTGAGAACTGGTTTGATGCAGCTCGTCACACTAGTCTGTTTTGCAAACCTTTAATCTCGGCATAGCTACAACAGACATCCATTTGAACCTGCTAACTATAGTCAAGCTATGGTCTCTCTGTACAATTTTTGTCCCCCACACTTCCCTCCAGTACCAAACTGATGATTCCTTGATGCTTCATGATGTGTCTCATAAAGTTTGAGCAACTGAGGTCAATGGACTGTTCCGCACATCATCAACTTCAGCTGACGATGCTGTCTGAAAATGGCCTAAGCATAGGCCGAAATCGTTCATTTTAATAAATTACCCATCCTGATGTAGACTGTTGTTTCACTGATTTTATATCCTATTAATTCAAAATGTTTACCAGGTATTAGGTTGGAAGTCTCATAACACTTCTCTCTCTCTCTCTCTCTCTCTCTCTCTCTCTCTCTCTCTCTCACACACACACACACACACACACACACACACACACACACACACACCATTCCATACCTTAGTCATTACTCGAATGACGAAGTCACATTGATTATATTTAATACTGAAGCAATAATCGGTACAATCCCACCTTGTGCCTTTTGTTTCTGAAAAACTTACTATTAGCTAGACAAATCATTCGCCAATTCTGATGGGACAAAAAATTGTTTTTTGTGTTTGGAATCAAAATCATTAACAAGAATTTTTTCTTGAAATTTACAACTTGACTTTTGAAAAAATTAACCAAGTGAGCACAAATTTCAACATCATGGCACCACAAGCTTGTTTCCTCTCCTTTCGCCGCTAACAGTACTGAACTTAATCAAAGAGAGAGGATGTATTTCATTAATCTTGTTGTTGATCTTAGTATCAGTAATGAGTGTTACTGCTCAGACCTAAATAATAGATTTTGTGTTAGAAATCAACTAACCGATTTTGATGTGTGCTGAAGGCATTACATTTGTACTTCTAGTTCATTATTGACCTGGCATTTGCTGGAATTGCTCTGTGAGCAACTTCACCTGGAATTAACCTAAAAAATTGTTCCATCCAAGGCAGTTATACTTGGGACAAAGGAATACTGTAAACACATTAACATTCAGCATTGTAAGGAACAGGTCAAGAGTCCAACAGTGATGGGTGTATTGAGCCACTTATAAATCAGGGTGAAAAACAGTTGACCCACTGGGATGTGGTCCAAAGTAGTGGTGGTGGTGGCTGGAATCGACCAGTAGTTCATCAGTAAAACATCCCTGATTAAGAAAAGTCTTTGATTCACAACAGTTACAGTGACAGAGTCGAGGTTGGAGGGTCACCTATTGTCCTCTTCTGATATATTCAGCCACAATCACAGCAGCAAGCCAGAGTTAGCTGTTGCCAACCAGAAAGGCGGGGTATGTGTTATGGTGGCTGGCGGCGGTGTGGTGCCTCGGCACATCAGCAGGGAGCTGATGCAAGGCAGATCAGCTGCTGGTGAAGGACTAAAAAGGAAGCTCTGGCTGCTATCCTGCTACCACAGTGGCAGCTTAAAGCCCACCAGAGTGAGAAGGGCTATATACCATGGCCTCCAACATGGTTGATGAAGAAGACATGCGTCCGCTCTGGGTAAGGGACAGCAACAATCTAGGCCCACCCATGATGGTGGAGAGTGACAGTGTGGCTGGGTGGCTAGGTGGCCCAGGCTCGAACCCATGGCTCACTAGGGACTTGGAGAGCTGGCCGTAAACAGAAGGTGGTCACTCTGTGGGTGACCTATCAGTGTGAAAGTGCCAAGTTGACTGCATATAGCCTCAGATCAGGCGCAAGCCTGCAGATACTGGTAAAAACAGTCGGCAGTGGCTAGCTGCTTCATCTCAGACTGCAAGTAATATTATTCTCTTGTTTATCTGCTGGCTTTGACTGTTTCATGGTATACTGAGCACAACGTAGCACTACTGAGAATGAGGGTCTACGTTTGGCGGGATATATGTGAACTGGGCTGGTTTTCCTATCTGGTCAGCGCTTCCAGAAGCCCTGTCGGTGCTGTATGGTGACACAATTTAGACTTTTAGAGACACTGGCTGTAGTCTTCTGCATCATCAGTTTACTGAATGGGTCTTCTTGTGTACTGAATACTCACTCTTGGTCCATAGCACCTATTTATCAACCTGATGGGTGTTTCTCTCCACATTCTGCTGAATATATGTAGGAGCAGCTCACTACTCCAGGCAAAGCCAATGTGCAGTGCTCCTCTCCGCTTTGAGAAATCTAATCTCCAGACTGTGACCTTTTTACATTTCTTAATACATGTTTTGTGGGTTGACATAGAATATACAGTTTTTCTCTAATGTGTTGTAAACCTCATGGTTCACTGGCTACTTAGTAATTTAAGTGCTATTTCGTAAAGTTAACCCAGTCTGCTGGTAGCTGATGTACTAGGAGCTCAACTGTTCAGGCAATCCTGACGCCTAAAGTAGATACAAGTTACACATAGTAGAGTCAGAGCCACAATGGTAGCAGAAATAAAGACACTCTCTGTCATGATTGTACTGTGCACCTAATTATGGTCTTCCTCAATGATAATATCATTGAGGAAGTTGAACCCGCATTAATCTCCCACCCCTTTTTGAAAGACTGCATAACAACACAACTCATTCTGTTATGATTACATACACCTGCTGAACTTATTCATTATATTACATATGAAGCTTAGAAACATATCAAAGTGAAACCACATACCTTACCACACTGTGAAAAATAATAAACCGAGCAAAATAAGAAATTATATGAACACAGCATAATTTACCACAAAATTTCACCATTCATTCCATATCTATTACATAATTGATCATAAACAATAAATATTCTCAGGCCATACTGTAAGCTTCGTCAATTGTTCACATGATGGGGCTGTATAAGGTATCTCATGAGCTTTTCATTCATTCCTTTCTTTCCTTCATGCCACTATCTTCTTTCCAAGTAGTGGCACTGCCATTTGTGGTAAGACATCTGGAGCTTTTAAAAGGCCGAAGATGTCCTACATGGATAGTGGCTGTCCCTGTCAGTAGCTGTAACTTAGCATTTACTGGTGACATGATTTCCATGACTTGATACAGTCCTTGAAATAGCATAATAAATTTCTGTGTTTTACACTTCGGCATATAGGGTCTATTTAACATTGCCTATTGTCCAGTCCTTTAGTATCCAGTCCTTTAGTATGGCAACCTGTTAGTATACCACCCCATTTTCTGCTGCCACTCGAGTGCCTTAGTATTTACCATTTCCACTTGTTTCCATATGTCTTTCAACTTTTCTGCAAAATTCCATTATGATTCTGTGTTCTTCCATATTTTAGGTTTAATGAATTCGGATGGTGATAGTGCCTGCCTGCCTTCCTTCCTTCCTTCCTTCCTTCCTTCCTTCCTTCCTTCCTTCCTTCCTTCCTTCCTTCCATACAACACTTCATACGGAAAGAACCCAATGCTATCGTGCACCTTTGAATTGTAACTGACCACGACATAGGATACTTAAATATCCCATTTGTTATGGTGCTATTTATGTGATAACTTACCATTTTATTTATAGTCCAGTGTATGTGCTCAATCCTCCCATTTACTTGTAGGTGCAAAAGATTAGTTCTTAGTTTCCAGATTCTTGTCAGGTGGCGGAATTGTTTCATTAGGTCTAACATGTAGTTGGTGCCCTGGTCAGTAATTAGTGGGTTGGGGGTGCAAAACAATAAGTTATTTGGAAATTGGAAATTTGTAGTGAGGACTATGGGACCAAAGTGATAAGGTCATCAGTTCCTAGGCTTACACATTGTTTAATCTAACTTATACTAACTTAAGCTAAGGACAACACACACACACACACACACACACACACATCTATGCCTGAGGGAGGACCCAAACCTCCAAAGGTGGGACCCCGCGAGCCATGACAAGGCACCTCAGACCGCACAGCTACCCCACACAGCAACAATTTATTCATCATTGCTTCTGCTACTATACTCACACACTGATTTGGGATTGCAATCATTGTGATGCAACACAAAAAATGGTATGTGGTATCAACATCCAGTAGTTGCCAAATAGCGTTTGACTAACTGGACCAGAGATGTCCACCCAGTCATTTCAAATGGCTTGGATGCCTCTGGTAATCTTTGAAGCGTTATTTGTTGATGGCTTAAAGTGGCCTGTTATGCACATGGCATGCAATTCCTTATGTACTAGTCAGTGTCATGTCTTTGCATTCACCACCAGTATCTCTTATCTACCCTACAGTTTATTCTGCATCCTTTATGTCCTAATAACACGTGACTGTGTGCTTCCTTTACCACTTCCTCATGCACTGCTGCAGGCACCACAATCCATGGTTTCAGCTTTGTCATTGTACGTAGCAATCCATTGTGCAGTGCCAACTCTTGCAGTGCCTTGATTACCTCTCAGTACACGTTAGTTTTTTGCCATTCTTCAAGGCTTCGACCAAGCACTTATACGATACCAATTTTTCTGGTTAGTCCATCTGTGTAACTTTGCTTTTTGCCTGGTTTGTAGACCACATCAAAATTGAACTCGCTTAATTTCAGTGCCCAACCTTTTCTGTGGTCAAGTAATTTTTTTGACATTTTAAAAATTGTCTTGATGTGTACACTATGGGGGTTCTCCTTCTTGATCACTTCGTGGCATAAAATGCATCCTGTTGCCAGACTGCTTGCATCACAGAATTGAAAAAATTCCTGTTCATAATTTGTAAATACTAATGCAAGGCTACTCATCACAACATCCTTTAATTTCTGGAATGTAGCTTGGCATAAAGCCACCCACTGCCGTTTTGCACCTAAATGCGTCAACTGTCTGGCAACGTCAGCAAATCCCTTGTCACCTTTCTATAATAATTGGCTGATCCTAGCAATGACTGTAACTATTTAATAGTATGTGGTAGCTGTTAATCGTTTACTGCACTTATTAACCTTGGGCTGGTTTTTCTGCCATCCTGGCTAATCACATGTGCTGGGTGGTTCAACTCTGTTAACACAGAGTGGCATTTCCCGATACTCAGTGTTGAGCATGCTTAACACAACGACTTTTAGCCTTTGCATGTGCGCCTTCATGTCTGGAAAAAGTGCTAGACCTCTCAGCACTCTATCTAGAAATCACTGTAATGCTACTGGTGCATTCTTTAGTCCAACTCTCCTGCCAAAACCACTTCATAGGTGCTGAAATTGTCACTGCTAATAGGAACCACATAGTGGCGCTCTACGACACACAAGATATTATTCGGTAGATCAGCAGCTTGATGTAAACTGAGTCTTTATGACTGTATACGTACTTTACTTGATGCTACCCTCATGACAGGAGAACTCTACAACAGTGTGTCATTGACAGTCATGTTTTCCAGTCAGAACAACATTCCACTGAGTTTGATAGCGGGCTGCAAAAGATAAGTTTTTGCATTATGTCTTTTTAAGAAACCCAACCTCAAGATTGCACAGTATCCCTCACCTACATGGAGCAAAACTTCTGTATTCTCTCGTAAATGCTTCACCTCAGTGCAAAATCGGAGCATTTCTGAACCAGTAGTTGGAGCTATGAATGATGGCAGTTGAGTTTAGGCTTGTTCTGTGCATATATATTAAACATTCTCTGACAGCCAATGGGCATTCTGTACTGTTCTTAGTGCTCTCCCATGAATGTTGTAGCCAATGTGAGCATTAAACGTGATCATAGTGAGTTACTTAGTGAATTTTTATTCTGTTTGTTGTTAGTTGTCACTGCTGATGGTGGAGGTAAGCAACACATTCTGCACAAGCAAGTGAGAGATGTAAATTGCAAATCACACGTTTTCTTCAGGTGCAGAGCCTGGGTGTGTGCTTGCCACATTTGTTGCTTGGAACTGTCAACAATACAGTTCCCATCTATGTCCCGAGCTGTGCAGACTGCCATCATTTGTGGATTGGACTATAGTGATGGCACATCACTATTTTCTGCTGCACATAACATATAATGTGAAGAGTTTAGTCTCAGCTTACCCAAGAGGTCCAGACTTGGCACAGACATGCGCGTCCCAGTCTCTGAGAACTTATGTCCTGTACTGTTTGTAGTACTAAATACACAATATTTTGTCTCTGCGCCACACATCTTCATATCATTGCATTTTATCAGGAGTGCTGTCCAGCAGATTTGGAATCCCCCCCCCCCCCCCCCCCCCCCCCCCAATTGGTGTTGAATGACAATTTACTACATTTGTGCCCATTTTGTTCCTTATTCCTACAGTCTTGCCCACAGTGTCCAACTGCTCCTCAGTTATTGCATTGTTGTTGGTGACACTGCTTCTGGATATGGCATGTGTGCCCACATCTGTAATCTCTTATGTCTGTAGAAAAACCACTTTGTTGGACCTTCACTCACCTCACCACACCTACCTCTTGTAGCTGCATAGCCACCCTAATGGTGGCAGACAAATCCTTTGGGTTTTCTCTTCACACTCCCCTAGACATGTCAGGCAGAAGCCCCTTTAAAAAGGCATCCAGTGTTACATGCTAAGCCTCTTGCAGGATAATTCTGTTTCCCTCTTCACTTCCCATTAAAGGGTAAGTTTGAGCATTTGTCTTTCTGTCCCTGTCTAGAAAAGTCTCTATGTACTCGTTTTGCTTTTGGTGTACTCCTCTAAGTTGCTTCTGTAAGAACCTGGTACTGTTTTGTTTCCAATAGTGATGTGAAAGCCCTTCCTTCAGCTGCTGAAATGTACGTGCTTTTTTTCCCAGTATATTGCGATAATATCATCTACATTTTCGCCTAGCATACAAAGCATAACCTGGCCATCTGCAACAGTATCTCATTTGTCCAGATGCCTAGTCGTGCGATAGCTTCAAAGTCACCTGTAAATGCAAACACATCCTCAGCTGTCTTGCTTGAAAATGAGGGCACTGTGAAACAAAATATATACAATAAGGAAAGAAGCAGGGAACTATAGGCACTCTAAAATAGCAACAAACATGTTTTTCAATCTTTGAATCGACTCATTAACCATCTTGACTCTGAACCCAGCTGTGCATATCGGCCATATTGCCAGCACATACTGTATTTAAAGATGCTGATTGAGTACAAAGCATGCTGTGACCTAACAAACTGCATTGCAGTGAATCTTACTGGCCGTATGTCAGCATAGTTTTCCCTCCGAACTGAGGAAGGTCATCATATCTCCCAGGCTTTGCATTTTGCACTTTTCAATTTCTATGGTGATCTCATATTTCCCAACCATGCCCATGCACAAAAACAGAGGGAGGCAACAAAATGGTAGGTCCACTCACCATGTAGTTCTGGTGAAAACATCAATGATTTTGTTGTCCATAGCAGTTGAAATGTCCTCTCCACAGATAGCAGCCATTTACGTCACAGTAACCACTGCTGTCGCCATAATCTTCTGACACCAGAAAGTAGTGCTTGGATCATGACCTCTACAGTGGCGGGTGGATTGGGCTTCTGATAGGTCAACATTAAGTACAGTTCCATGTTGTGGCATGGTCTGCAGCGGCGACGGCGACTGGAGTTGAATGGTGACACATCAGTAAAACATCCCTCAATAAAGTCTCTTACAAGGGAACCTCCCCATCGCACCCCCGTCAGATTTAGTTATAAGTTGGCACAATGGATAGGCCTTGAAAAACTGAACACAGATCAATCGAGAAAACAGGAAGAAGTTGTGTGGAACTATGAAAAAAATAATCAAAATATACAAACTGAATAGTCCATGTGCAAGATAGTCGACATCGAGGATAGCTTGAGCTCAGGAGCACCGTGGTCCCGTGGTTAGCGTGAGCACCAGCCGAATGAGAGGCCATTGGTTCAAGTCTTCCCTCGAGCGAAAAGTTTATTTTTTTTTGTTTTCAGGCAATTATTATTTGTCCGTCCGTCCGATGCGAGGTAACTGCGCCGTAGTATGAGGACGTTAAAAACATATGTTTTGACAGAGCACAGGGAAAACTGTGCAACTGTGAAACTGTTGCATTCATTTGTTGCAGTTTATGTGACAAACTCTTATGTTTTCATCACTTTTTTGGGAGTGATTATCACATTAACAAGAAAATCTAAATCGGTCTAGGTAGAAGAATCTTCTTACCCATTCGCCAAGTGTACAAGTTAGGAGGGTCGACAACATATTCCTGTCATGTCAAGCACATGTCATCACAATTGTCGTATAGAATGTATCAGACGTGTTTTCCTGTGGAGGAATCGGTTGACCTATGACCTTATGATCAAATGTTTTCCATTCGCATTGGAGAGGCACGTCCTTTCATCTACTAATCGCACGGTTTTGCGGTGCGGTTGCAAAACACAGACACTAAACTTATTACAGTGGACAGAGACATCAATGAACGAACGGACAGATCATAACTTTTCGAAAATAAAGAAAGTAAAATTTTCACTCGAGGGAAGACTAGAACCTAGGATCTGTCGTTCCGCTGTTGCTCACGCTAATCACGGGACCACTGCACTCCTGAGGTCGTATTGTCCTTGATGTTGCCTATCTTGCGCATGGACTACTCAGTTTGTATATTTTGCTTATTTTTTTCATAGTTCCACACAACTTCTTCCTGTTTTCTCGATTGATCTGTGTTCAGTTTTTCAAGGCCTATCCACTGTGCCAACTTATAACTAAATCGGGGGGGGGGGGGGGGGGGGGGGTTGCGATGGGGAGGTTCCCTTGTTAGTCATCATAGTTACAGTGACTTGGTACCTTCTTGTGATGACATTGACCATGGTCACTGCAGCATGCTGGTGGCAGCAGTTGCACACCAGGAAGGCAGTTGGTGGTGGCATGCTGCTTCAGCACAGCAAAAGAGCTCTGATGCAAGGCAGTACAGCTACTGGCAACAGACAGCAGAAGGCAACCGTAGGTGCTGGCCTGCTTCTGCATGAAGCCCCACCGGAATGAGTCGGTCTAAACCATGGCCTCCAACATGGCTGCTGCTGATGGTGCGAGCCCACTCTGGGAGATGGACAGCTACAATGCAGCCCCACCCAAACCACTGGACAGGATAGGTGCGGGTGGGCAGCTAGGTGGCCCAGGCTCGAACCCACAACTCATCAGGGAAGTACTGTCAGCAAAAGATAGCCACCCCATAGGTGATCCAACAGTGTAAAGGTACCAATACGACTTCATACAGACTTATCTCAGGGAGAGGTCTGCCACTACTGACAGTAAAGACTGTCAGTGCGGCTGGCTGCTTCTTCTAGTACTGCAAATGATCTTCTTGTTGTGGATATTAACTAGCATTGACTGCGTCACTCTGCATACTGAGACTGAGGGTCTAAGTTAGGTGGTGCAATGAGTGTATCTCCTATGGGTTGTCAGGTGCATTTTCTCTGACGTTTCAGTACATACTTGCAAGTTTGTTTTTCCAACATTAAGCTGGAGGCAGCCCAAGTAAATCCTGCTCATTACGTCTCTCACTTGACACCCAGTAACTACAGAAAGCGTCGGTTTGTTTCTCATTACAAACATGATGAATTTGTAAATAGATATTTTGCATGCCAATTAAGTAGAGAAGTCCCAAATTAGTCTAGTGCTTTATTCAATTTATCAGTATTTATTAACATGAACAGCAAAACATGAAGAATAGTCAGTACTCCAGGCGTGACTCACCGGAGTACTGTTTATTTTTTGTGTTTCACTGTTCTGTTAAGATACATTGTGATGTTCACCTGCTTTATTTCTTTGTTGATTCTCCTCGATGTTGACGTACTGTGTTGCTACACTGGCTGAAAAATGGGATATATAATTTAGAAACTGACTACTGTAAATAATGGAGTCGATAGGTGCACAGTTGCATTTCACAGTTCACAACCACCCCCCCCCCCCCCCCCCCCCCCCCCCCCCCCCCCCCCCCCCAATACACAGTTACGTGGCAGGGCACTATTGTTTAACTTTCGATAAGCCTGATTAATAGTTTGCAGGCAAACTTCCACATACTGCTACAATAGTTTTATGTTGAACATCTGTGAGCAGTAGCAACCTAACCAAACAGTTCAGTCTTTCAAATAAATTTAACAGACACTGTCACTGCTTTAACACATGGCCTATTGGTGTAACACTTTTTTCATCGTTAAGTAGATGCATTGTTGTTGTTCTAACCAACACAGCTTTCTTGTTTGAAACTCAGCCGTTGACTGACTGTCTCGGAACCTAAAATGGGTTCCTTATATAGCCTCACAAAAATAGGTGCTGAAACTACACGTTGTTTGATGATTAATTTACAGAAATTTCAATTAAAACTTAACTCATTAAATTAACTGAACACAGTTTCTTCTACTACAAGAGTTAGGCTGAATTATTTGTTTAAATCTTGAAATTAACGTATGCAAACAATACTTTGGACAAAACTGTTAATTACTTTAGAATTAATTAAGGGCTGGCTTTGCTAACATGTTTTCGAATAGAGCCAAATCGATTATTTAAGAGTACTATTATACTATTAGTTGTTCTTCAAATGTTTACAATTAGTACATAATTTATATTTGTGTATAAGTCAACAACAGTATTTAAGTTACAAAACAATTACTAATTTCACCCTATAATGAAATATACTAACTAGTAACAGTCAAAATAAAGTAGAAAATCAGTTGCTTACATAAAACTGAGCACAAAATTAGACCTGGTGTCATATTCTTTAAAACTGAGGGCCAACCTTTGTCTTTCATGAAAATGCAGTTATACTCGCATATGTTAATGGTAATCAGTTAAAAGTGGAAGAATGTATTGTAAGGATGCAGATGGCAAAACAAGAAGGGAAGTAAAAATGTCCCAGCTTGCTTCATCACATCATCTCTAAAACAATTATCAAACTATATTAATTTGGGGATACTCTATCAAATTGTCTCATAAAATTCCACTTTAAAAATCATTTTGTTCATAACAGAAAACGGACCAACGCTTCTCATAACCTCTGGGCACCACATGAAAGACATGATGAGAAGTATTTGTTTGGGCCGACTTGAGCTACATGTTGCAAAAATGAAATTGCAAATATCTGCTGAAATACTAGAGAAAATGTGCCTGAATGCTCTTAGGAGATATATCCTGTCAATATTTGAACCAGTCTGCCAAGTGTTTCCCCAAATAGCGCCACTCTTGGCCTATAAATCACAACAGTTGCTTTGCCCAGATGTAATTGTTAGCAATAATGACTTCACTCCACATTGTTGAAATATCAAATCAATGTTCTTCGATACTGAATACTTATTCTTGCTCTGTAGCCCGTATTTATGAAGCTGACAGGTGTTTCCCTCCACGTGAAGTCATTCTACTGAACTGATGCAGGAGCAGTTTGTTAACCTGGGCCAGGGTGCAACAACATTATGCAAAATTAACTGTCAACGACATTCTAAATATGACTGACTGCAGTCTCACTGTTTGAGTCTCTCTACACACAGTTCACTAAGGCAGAAAAAGGCACCAAAATGAAAGATGTAGTACATCCCCTACTTTTGGGACTAAAGGCCATGTTCAGAATTTGCTAGAAAATTGTTCCTGCTGTATGAGATCAATTACTTCCAAACATTGGTAACTAAAATAATTTGATGTACAACATACTATCAGAATAGCAAGTTATTAAATATATTTTGCATGATTATCAGTAGTCATTGTTTTCATAGTCACTGTGTACAAAATATAATTATTAGTAACTGATGATGGCAAATAGATGAGACAATAAGCAAAATGACATGAGGTTACATTACAAGGCCATAATCTGTTTACTTCCATTGATACACAACTATACTGACAAATGTTTCAAAGTGAGTGGTTGGTGATTTCCTTTAAAAAAAATGTAATTGTATTCAGATTGATACAGAACTTTGCTTTCTCTCTTTTTACAGTGCATGCAGTGGACATCTGGAATGTGATTGAGGCTTTCCGTGAGAATGGCCTCAACACACTGGAGCCACAAACAGAAGTAAATGTGTCACGGCTGGAGACACTTGTCTCAAGTTTGTACCACAATCTCAACAAACGGTTGCCAGTAGCACAACAGGTGCATGTTGAGGCATGCTCCAGCTTGTTGCTCAACTGGTTGTTGGCTGCTTATGCTGTGTAAGTTGCACTTCTGCATTTTGGATTTAATTAATTGAAGATGTTGCCACTCATGGTGTCTTGTATGATTATATTCTGGGTCCTTTGGAATTTATCGTGTGGTTACATTGGTCTCCCTTGTAAATGGTGGAAATTCAGGAGCAGAAGTAACTAGTCTATTGACTGAAGTGATACTGGAAATGGCTTAACACTTAATGCAAAAGATGGAACTGGTAAAATTTGAGTAGCTTGTGAAGAACAAACTAACCATAAACTTTTAAATAATTCTCCACAAACTTCCACACATCCAGTTGAATCAGCCATATCAATAAAGAAATAGTGTTGTTGAAACCAGATTTCATGGCATTCAAATTCAAAACAACTTTAAATAGACTTCTTATATTGTGCCTCTAAATTTAAAACACTGGAGAATTTCACTGTATGTAACAACATAAGTGTCAAAACAGAGCTGTGTACTTAATGTACATGCATTTATTACCTGCATGTAGTTTAATATTCTTGCAGGGCAGATTATAGAAATTATAGAAATTATGACTTGCTAAAGCAACAGCAAATTGTGGTGACAATTTTGTAAATTTCTTTAAACTGTGTTACTTCTTAGTGTATATACACTGAACTAATTGCATGTATCAAAGAACAACATGTTGAGAAAGGGCAGTTTTCCTCATCCCTTATAAAACTGTATGTGATGGCAAGCAATGTTAAATGATGGCACATGCTAAGCAGTGTAATATTACTGTTAGCAAGAAAGGCACATACCAGCTGAGGAACAAGACTGTACGTTCAATTACCCCTTTTGCTCCAACTGATTGATGTGATCTGCCAGAATTTTCTCTCTCGTGCCAATATTTTCATGTCAGGATGGCTCCTTCATATAATGCCCCCAATTACCTGTTACACATTTGCTAATTTCTGTAACCATCTACAATTTTTCTCTTTGTGATTCCCTGTTGTTGAATCTCTCCTTTTAGTTAGTATATCCCACATAATCCTTCGCTTGTAGATTCTACAGAGAACTACTCCTTTATAACATTGTCAGTCCATAAATTATTTGTTTTTGTTACACAGATTTCTGTTACACATCATCTCAAATGCTTCAATTCCATTTTTTGTTTGTTTGTTACAGTCTTTGGGAATTTCACCCTCCAAGTGACAACTTACTGTGTATAAACATAGCCTGTAATTATGAAAGGTCCCGAGTTCGAGTCTCGGTCTGGCGCACAGTTTTAATCTGCCAGGAAGTTTCATATCGGCGCACACTCCACTGTTGAGTGAAAATTTCATTCTAGAAACATCCCCCAGGCTGTGGCTAAGCCATGTCTCCGCAATATCCTTTCTTCCAAGAGTGCTAGTTCTGCAAGGTTCGCAGGAGAGTTTCTGTGAAGTTTGGAAGGTAGGAGACGAGGTACTGGCAGAATTGAAGCTGTGAGGACGGGGCACGAGTGCTGCTTTGGTAGCTCAGTTGGTAGAGCACTTGCCCGCGAAAGGCAAAGCTCCCGAGTTCAAGTCTCGGTCCGGCACACAGTTTTAATCTGCCAGGAAGTTTCATATCAGCGCACACTCCGCTGTAGAGTGAAAATTTCATTCTGTAGCCTGTAATTATCTTTGTCAGACATTCTTTGAGTTTAGTGATGTTTTTGAAGTGTTTGGTTTGTTCTTAGCTGTTTGATAGTGTGAATGTCTTGTAAATTTGCTCTGCTATTCTGTGAATAACTGCTGTTAATAATTTACAAGCAATCTCTCTCTCTCTCTCTCTCTCTCTCTCTCTCTCTCTCTCTCTCTCTCTCTCTCTCTCTGTGTGTGTGTGTGTGTGTGTGTGTGTGTGTGTGTGTGTGTGTGTCACATTCATGATTTCTACCTACCTACCTGGAACCTACAAATCCATGAGTCACTTCCTATAATGCTGCACTCCAGATGCACATTCACAGAAATTTCTTCTTTGAATTAAGGCCTATTTTTGATAATTATAGTCCTCTTTTGGTGAGCAGTTCTCTGTTTACCTGTGTTAGTCTTCCCCCAATGTCTTCCTTACCTAAACTGTCCCACATTATTTTTATTGCAATGTAGCAGAATACCTTGACTTTGTTTATCGTATGGTCCCCAGTTTTTATGTTGTGTTTATTTCTGATCTCAATTCTGCCATAAATCAATACTTTCATCATCCTTCAGTTTATTCTCAATCTATATTCTGTGCTCAGTTCTCTGTTCATTCCATTTAACATATACTGTAATTCTTTTCATGTTCAGTGAGGACAGCAATGTGATCAGTGAATCTTATTACTGATATTTCAATTTTAATCCTACTTGTGGACTTTTCTTTTCTTTCATTCATTGGCCCTTCAATACACAGGGTGAACCATGTACATGGTGTGAACTTTTTGTATTTCCCCATAGCTTACACATATTTTTCTTTTAATTTCAAACATCTTGCACCACTTTATGCTGCCTAACAATTTCTCTACATTGACATATCCTATGAAGGTGATGTGATGTTAAGTCTTGCTTTCCTTATTAAGGAGAACATTGTAACTGGTTCTCTGCTTTCATTACCTTTCTTAAAATCAAATTGACTTGGGAGATAACAGAGCCACAGTTTTCTTTTCGATTTTTCTGTATATTATTCTGGTCGGTACCTTGGTTGCATAAACTGTTAAGTTATCTGTGCAATAGTTCTCACTTTCATCTGTGTTCATCTGCATTCATACTCTGTAAGCCACCATACGGTGCACGGCAGAGGGCACGAAGTACCAATGTTCCTCTTGCAAATAGACTAAGGGAAAAACAACTTTCTAAAAGCCTCCGTATGAACCCTAATTTCTCGTACGTTATCCTCATGGTCTTTAAGCATTAAGTGTGCAGTGCTGGCAGTAAAATTGTTTTGCAGCTGACCTCTAATGCTGGCTCTCCAAATTTATGCGATAGTACCTTTTTAGCAGCTGCTTTTTAGCATCCTGCCTGTGAATTGCTTCAGTGTGTTCCTTTAATCTGACTCGGTAGGGACCTTAAACAGTACTCAAGAATGGGTCTCACTAGCATTCTATATCATCTCTTCTTTTGAGACAAGATACATTTTCTTAAAATTTCTCCCAATAAAAAAAGGTCGAGCATTCACCTTCCCTACTGGCAACCAGATGTGCTCATGCCATTTCATATTGCTTTGCAATGTTACGTCTAGATATTTGATCAGTGTGACTGTGTCAACCAGCAATCTACTAATGCTGCATTGAATGTTACAGGTTGTTTCCTGCACTCATTCACATTAACTTATATTTTTGTACATTTAGAGCAAGTGCCGTTTGTCACACCAACTAGAAATTCTGTCTAAGTCGTCTTTTTATACTCCTACAGTCACTCAGTGATGACAACTTCCTGTACATGACAGTGTCATCAGTAAACAGCTGTAAACTGCTGCTCACCCTGTGCATTAGATCATTTAAGTATATAGAGAACAAGAGCCGTACTATCACACTTCCCTGGAGCACTGCTGACAATGCCCTTGTCTCTTACGAACACTCACCATCAAGGGCAACGTACTGGGTTCTATTACTTAAGAAGTCTTCAAGCCACATGGACATATGGGAATCTAAACCATATGCTTGGAACTTTGTCAACAGTTTGTAGTGGGGCACATGTCAAATGCTTTCTGGAAATCTAGGGATCCAGAATCTATTGTCCTCCACCCGTGGTTTGTAGGATATAGTGTGAGAAAAGGACAATCTGAGTTTTGCATGAGCAATGTTTTCTAAATCTGTGCTGATTTGTGGACAGAAGCTTTTATGTCTCAAGGAAATTTATTATATTTGAACTTGAATATCTTCAAGAATACTGCAGCAAATTGACGTTATGGATATTGGTCTGTAGTTACGTGGATCTATTATTTTGCCTTTCTCATATACAGAAGTCACATGAACTTTTTTCCAGTCACTTGGAATTTTGCACTGGGTGAGACATTTGTGATAAATGCAATCCAAGTAAGAGGCCAATGCCACAGAGTAATCTCTGCAAAACCACATTTCAGTCCCTTCTGGACCAGGTGACTTCTTTATTTTCACCTGTTTCATTTGCTTCTCTATGTCACTGATGCCTATTACTACATCTTCCATGTGGGAGTCTGTATGACAGTCAAGTGACGGTTTGTTTGTATGAGCCTCATATGTGAATGCTTTATTAAACACGAAATTTAAAACTTAACCTTTTCTTTTGCTGTCTTCTATTGTCATTCTAGACTGATCAACAAATGACTGGATAGCAGCCAGGGTGCTACTGAGATACTGTGTTCCTTGGAGTCCTTCAACACTCTCCTTAGTCCACTACTATTTGTCATATACATAAATATGTACTTTTGTCATATGAAACATGCAAGTTCACTATGTTTGCTGATGATATTAGTATTGTGATAAGCAGCAAACATCCCACCAGTTTAGAGGGTTATGGTAACGGATTACTCTCAGAACTCTTAACCTTGTTCTTTATGAACTCACTGTCAGTAAACCTGAGCAAGGGAGCATCGTGTCCTCTAGACCATAAAAAGGTTGTCCTTGGCTACTTTTGCCTTAGGACAATTTCGTATGTTGGAGACATCAGTGTTACAAAGTCCACTTACCATGGGTTCTCACACTCTTGTTATGTGCTATGGAATTATCTTTCTGCAACAAAAGGTGTTCTGAATAATGTGTACAATTCCCCCAAAATCATCTTATGTTATTTTTTCTAAGAAATTTGTGATTTTTTTTTTTCCCATGACTTCACAATGTACACTGGTGTGCAAAGCCTAAAGACAAAAGTAACTTTTACATAATGTGTCACTGCCAAGTAAAATAGGTCATTGAAACTTAAATCATACATAGAAAGAAATGTTTCTGAACAGTATAGAAGGTAACTGAAAGAAATACAGAATGAGACAAACAGTAATGACACCTTCATTCGAAGACAATAGTTACACTACAGTTCTTGCAGTTTATGATGGTCCCCTGGATATTACAAATGGCAGTATGTGGTTCTTAATAGGGTATGTGATCACAATGAATGGTAATGCATGCATTGTGCCTCCATGAAGGCCACAAGGTTGGTTAGGAGTTGTTGCGGTAGGTCATTTCATTCCTTTACCAGAGCAGTTGGCAACTGCTAGATGGTCCTTGGTGAATGTGGATGTGCTACAGTACATCTCCCCATTGCATCCCACATGTGCTCACTGGGATTTAAGTCAGGGGAACAGGCAGGCCAGGCCATTTGCCAAATATTCCAGGTGCTCCTGTAGCTGCACTGTTCGATGTAATCGTGCGTTGTCATCCATAAAAATGAAGTGAGGGCAGAACGCATCCCTGAAAAAATGCAAATGGGGAAGGGTTACAGTGTCACAGTAACATTGACCAGTGAGTGTACCGCGTTCAAATATTTGGAGGTCAATACACCCATGAAACATTGTGCCTCCTCATAACCTAGCATCTAGACCACCAACTGCCAAAATGATCCTGTTTGACAATGCTGTATCTACCCTCATGTGGCAAGAGGTGGAAACGTATAATCTGTGTTTGAAATATTTATCTGATTTTCTTAAAAACTAGGAATAGTTTTCACCATGATTTTGGTAGGTAGTTTGCAATGCATTTATCCCCAGTAAGCAAATATTTAGCAAAAATGTGATTGCTGTTTAATCTAATCACTATGTTCTATTTTCAGTGAGAATGTTGGAAAGATAAGAGTCTTCTCAATAAAAGTGGCTCTTGCTACCATGTGTGCTGGTAAACTTATGGACAAATTGAGATGTAAGTTTCTCTACTTTCTCTCCTTTTTGTAATTTGTTACCCATGGTACATTCAAATGACTTACTTTTGTTCCTTGATCTCTAAAGAATCTGACTACAAGAGGCTAGGTCAAATAGCAATGAAGTTTTGCTAACACTATCTGTAACTTTAGTTTGTTTTATGTATCTAGGTATGTATATGAGTATTTATATGTTTGGGATTTTGGCACCTTTGTATTTACAGATGCATATTAAATTAATGCAAAAATGCTTGTCCAGCAACAAAAAAAAAGTGCCTTGATGGAAGAAATTCAGAAAGATTTTTCCAATAAATGGATTATGTGATTGTAGAATACATGCTCAACGAGTGACAGGAACAAGTGTACTTACAAGATGTTGCATATCACAATGTTTTAGAGCTTCAACACTAGAAATAAATGTGACATTTACTGGTCAAACAGTCCAAAGATACTGCCAGTTCATAGTGTCAGATGAGCACGGTATTTTGGCAATAAAACATGTTGCAGTCATCAGGTGTGCTGGGCGAACTGGCCCTTTGAAGGCATACAGCCAACATACATACCGTTCCCTCACAAGCTGTTCTGTACACAGGTTCATGGTCGAGGGTGGACGTTGGCATCTGAGAAGGCGACTGAGTCAGTGTCTGCGACCAGCGACACCCGGCAGGCCCCCCTGGATGTGGTAATGGGGGTGTAGCTACTCTGTCCACCCTGGTCCCCAGAATGTTGTGTTTGCTGAACGTGTTCTGAATTAGTCTCAATGGTAGTTCCCAATTATTGCTGAGATTACAGCCACAGTTCTGGTTGGTGAAATTGTTGCTGGTGCATATTTCAATGGCCTCTCTGACAACACTGTCCCGGTATTTGGAAGTTACTGCCAAAATCCTGATATGTTTGTATTCCATCATAGGATTCATTAGTCGAATATGCCACTGGTGTTCCCACCAGTGATCTTCAATGGTGTTCACTGTTTATCCAATAAGTGTCTTGCCACATTGGTGCAGAATCTGGTATACACCTACTTGCTGCAAACTGAGGTCATCTTTGACACTCCCCAATCATACATGTGGTTTCTTGGCTGGGTGAAAAACAGCTCTTACACAGTGCTTATTGAGCATGCACCCAATATTTGCTAATACCACATCTGTGTAAAAAGACAGTGGCTGCCTCTTTCTCCATGATTTTGTCCCTCTCCACATTGATCTCCATAGGTTGTATTATAGTGGAGAGGTGAGAGCATGCCTAATCTGCCATCGTGAGTAACTTTTTTTTTTTTTCTGTGTGCTAGTGTTTTTAGTACACATTTCCTCTGTGCAGGGCAATAGCTAGGGATGTCAGGTTGAACATCAGGCAATCCAGAGACCAGCCCATGGGCCACGGACATTTGTGTAATTGAGGATAGTATTATTACAGTCACAATTTTTACTACGGTAATAAAATTAACTCCTCCTCCTCCTCCTCCTACTACTACTACTACTACTACTACTACTACTACTACTATTCTACTATTACTACTAATCACCTACTAATTCTGCCATCACACTAACAGACCTACACCAAACCAAATAAAAATAATAGTAGTAAAAAGATATTGTTATAAATTTGTACCTTATTATTCATATTTTGTTGAGTCTCACTGCATTCAGAGGAGTCTCGTTTTTAAGAGCCATGCCGGAGAAATCTTCACATGTCATTTTTCAAATTCATATGAACACAAATCTTGGCTTTCACAAGTTTCTAAGATGACCAACTATTGATTTTATTTGCACACTTTTTTTGTGAAGAAAGTGGTTATGTGACAGTAAGCAAGGAGACTATGGTGAATTTTACCATCTTTGTAAGGAATTGTGTTCTTGTGAAGTCCATTGCTTCAGCTATTTTAACATGTCTTGGAAACAATTTGAAATAATAGCAGTGAAAACAATCAATTTTTGAAAATAGAATGTGACAGGATACATTAAAAAATCTACTCACCAAGCAGTGGCAGGAGCAAACTTGTAAAAGGTTAAGAAAATTTGCCAGCTTTCAAAGCCAGTGACTGAGCAAGATGGTGCAGTGTTAGAACACTGGACTCGCATTTGGAAGGATGACAGTTGAAACCTGTGTCCGGCCATGCTGACTTAGGTTTCTATGATGTCCCTAAATTGCTTCAGGCACATGCCAAGATGATTCCTTTGAAAGGGCAAGGCTTATTTCCTTCTCCATCCTTCCCTAATCAGAGCTTGTGCTCTGTATCTAATTACCTTGTTTTCAACGGGAGCCAGTGGCTTTCCCTTCTGGCAGAAGGGTCGAAGAGAAAGGAAGAGGGATAAGTAACAGGACTGGCTAGGTTTAGGAAATGGGTAGAGTTTGAGAAAGTTGCCCTGAATCCCGTGTCAGGGGAGACTTGCCAGACAGACTGTGAAGGAAAGATTGACTATTGGGGACTGCATTGAATTAAATTTTGAAACCAAAAGCTTAAAGATGAAAGATGTGTAATTATCAAGACAGAGATTACTGACAAAACATCATGCAAAAGTTATTGAGAGGAGAAAGCTAAGTGCAGTTTATGTTGTAGAGGTGGGGGAGGGGTGGGGCAAGACACACCAGGAAATAAAGTATGTAGAAATCTCCAGAGAGCAGAGTCAAGTGAGCTTATGAGCAGATCATTACAGAATAAGTGATTAAATTGTGTAGGTAGATGGTCAGTTTCTCAAGGTGTCACTGTCCATCAGCTGCACACGCCAGCCTTGACACAATTCTGCCTTAAATGTTTAATCGTGCAGCCGCCTGGCACTGGTGCAGGTGAGTTGAATCATAGTGATGTGGGCTGGCACCTCACTTCCTTTTATGGTAATGGCTGGTGAGATATCTGTGCAAGCGGAGTGGTAACACATGGGTTGACTGTGAGATGGTGCAACTCTGGTCTCTCTCTCTCTCTCCTGCTGTGTGGGATGCCATGTGGCACCCAGGAAAACACAGTCCATGTGCTCCAGAGCACTGTCAATTAGCATTCTCAGCATATTGAAAACTTACTGCCAACTGCCATAGGAGAGTAGGCCAAAAATGGCCATGGCACTGATGGCTCCAATGCAGGTGGATGCCCGTGGGTGTGAGGACAGCTGCTGAGGACACCAAGACTGGAGCTAGATATGTGGAAACATTCTGGGCGTAAGGCACGGGAACAGGAGCTGGCTGGTACAGCTGGTGCCAACATTTGCTGCTGGAGTTCGCAACCCCTGACACCTGACGTTCATGAATAGGACTGGAAAAACATGGAGGAAGGACGAAGTAGGTGATATTGAATTGAGTGTAGGAGGTGGGGACATAATCAAAGAAGGTGCCCCCAAAGATGGAGAAGAAGGTGAGGACCCAGGCTCCTGGAGGGAGGAGGGCTCAGGACTTGGGTATGGGAGTGGCAGAGGCTGGTCCCCCAACTGCAGGTAGAGTTGGTTTTGATGGCAGGCCAGCAACCTGTCCTCTATCTGCTGTGTGAAGATTCTCCAACCCCCAGAACCCAGTGCTCACAGTGACCAAAAGTGATAGCAATAGAGGTGCTGTAGGAGGGTGCGGGGCAGACAGCAGGAAGCTCGGTATCATGTGAAGCTGCCACCCTAGTTCTATTTCAGCTGGGCTCTTCTCACCAATTGGCATGGATCTGTAAGAACTGAGAAAACATGTGAGAGTATCTTCTGCTGGGACATCTCTGATGTACTTCTTCAGCTGCATCTTGAAAGTCCATGTGAGGCATTCTTTCTTCTCATTTGACTGAGGTTGGAAAGGGGGCACCCTGATGTTGTGGAGCTACCATGTTGTGTCCCAATATCTTGCAAAATCTGTGACATAAGTTGCGGACATTGTCAATCACCAGGGTGTGTGGGGGGGCCTTCAGTGGAGATGATCTGGATGAGGGCTCACACCAGTGATCCCGCAATGTAGAGCAGCAGTCTTCGATGTATGGAAATCAATAAATGCCCAAAAAGGAGTCCGCAAAATCTAAGTGGATGTGCTGCCATGACTGAAGGCTCTGGCCACAGAGAATAACATTGCTGTAGGAGGAAGGGCCTCAATAGTCACAGTATGTTGTTTATTGGCAGGTTCTCCTAATAAGAAATGCCATGTCTCAGGTATCCGATAGAGGGCTGGAGGAAATGTGGCTCACACAGATTGCACTTGAGATGTACATCCTGCAATGTCTGAAACAGAAGCCAGTGGTTGCAGAGGTGGTTCTTGGTGGTATCACCAATAACAACAGCGTCATCAAGGTAGTTGATGCAACAAGAAACATGTATGTTGCTCAGATAATGTTGTAAAGTTATCAGAGCACTTGCGACACCAAAAACCAGTTGGTTGTACCTCTAGAGACCGTATGGCATGTTGATGACAAGGACCTGTCATGACTCTTCATCTAGTGGCAGCTGTAAATATGCTTCCGACAAATCCAACTTAGAAAAATATTGTCCTCCCACCAGTTTTGTCATCAGTTCTTCTGGTCATTGAATGAGGTACATGTAATACACAGTCTGTGTTTAATCATCATGTTGAAACCACTCAGAGCCGGAGCATGGTGGTTGGTTTCTTGATAATCACTAACAGTATAGACTATTGACTGGACAATATGGGTTCATTGAGTCTAAAGCCATTAGCCTTTAGAGCTGTCCCAGATTTGATCATGAAGCACCAACAGCATAGGCCTGGCATGAGAAAAAACAGGATTGTTCCATGGGTTTAAGAGTAACATGCACCAATAAAACTGTGACCTTGCCTAACCTGGCCGAGCGGTTCTAGGCGCTTCAGTCTGGAACTGCGCGACCACTACAGTCGCGGGTTCGAATCCTGCCTTGGGCATGGATGTGTGTGATGTCCTTAGGTTAGTTAGGTTTAAGTAGTTCTAAGTTCTAGGGGACTGATGACCTCAGATGTTAAGTCCCATAGTGCTCAGAGCCATTTGAACCATTTTGAGTCTTGCCTAACCCAGGTGAAAAAAGGACCGAATATACCTTGCACAGATCACCCAATTCTTGATAGGGCACGAGATCAGAAACCAGTAAATCAAATCATCAACTCTTGAGTCCAAATACCATAAAAGCATTCACGTCAAATAAATTTTTCATAGAAGTACTGTCCACCACTGGGAATGTCAATAAACCCACTACTACCTTGTATGTTGTCTCTGCCATGAACTGTCCAAGAATAGAAATTGTTGGCAGTTATAAATGACAAGGTAGCACAGAGTAGAAGACATAAGAGGAGAATCGAGGTGCAGATACGTGTTAAAATTAAGAAGAGATTTCATCATGCCCTTATTCACTTGTGATTGTGGGGTGTCACATTGATGAATAGTTTGTTAGAAACATTTGCAAGATTGTCATACGTGGAACTGACAACGTTAATGTACAAGGCTTGAGAGTTTGAAGATGCAACCAGAGCTAACAGTGTGTGGTACGCAACTATAATGTAGCCTTTCTTCCTACATTGATGACAAGAAGACCAACAGTGAAAGCAGGCCAACCAGTCATGGTAAACAAAACAAGTGGGGCAGGAATATGGGAGCTTGTGGAAACTCGTCTATTGGGGATGTGTTTGTTTGTGACAAGTTGACCAAATGTGCTGCACTGCCATGACTTCTGCCTCCAAAGTTCATACTGGAAAGAGAATGCATATTTTCATCTAAGTTGACAGTCATCATGTCCATCCAGGAATCTAATTTATTACCCACCACATGAGAAATTTCAGATATTTGTGCAACAGAAAGGACTTCTTCTGAGGTGGAGTCCACATATTGCAGTACCCATTGGCAGCCCTCTATTGGGAGCCAACCTAATGGTAGTGTCCTGAACCATAGTGTCAGTGTAAGATTCCGTAGTCTGATCAATAACAAAATGACACTTACAACTTACAACTTGCAACTCTGCAGCCCAAGTCTGATTTTGCAGAAATAACATGAGTGTGCTGGAGACAGTATGATGTCAACAAATGGCACATTTTGTCAGATGGGATGGACTCTGTGTCCTGAAAGGAGCTAACTTCCCTAACAAGCAGTACATTTGGGGAGAGATCTACAACTGAAAGAAGGCTTTAATGAAATTAGTTCCATTACCTTGATGGGTGTGAAGTGTTGTTGTAGACATTTCTTGTATGACTCTCACTTTTGCAGCTTCATCATAGGTGGAGAAAGGTGACTGGTTAGTCAGCAAGTGTTGATGTTGTGCTGACACACCAGTCAGTACTTTATCCAACATGGCCATGTGGGGCTGTTGCTGCATTTCCAAACACTTTTGGCTTTTCAGTTGCCACTACAGTAAGTTCTGAATCACTAACTCAAAGAGGCACCTGTCAACCTCATCACTTCACTAAGAAACACATATCAATGGTCAACCGCACTCGTTGCCACTTGTGCAGTAACAACACACACAAGTAAGTATGTGCAGAATATTGAAATCACTTTAATGAGTACATAATTTAGAAGTTCCATATAAACTCAAAGTACAATGTCAGGTCGAGTCCAATTAGGTACTGAGAGTCCCGAGAATGGAGCCAAGTGAGTGTGTGAACAAAATATATTGGAATGAGGGTGACTGCACTCTGTCTTAGGATTATATCAAGGAGGTTTCTAGTCAGTTTTTTAAAGTGGCATTGTCTGTTGGCTGCACGTACCAACCTTGATGTGATGCTGCCTCCAGCGTTTGATTGTCCCCCTATGTAACGGTTAGACCCAAGTTGCCTGCCATCGGCATGGGCAAGTCTAATTTTAACAAGGTGAGCAGGCACCTTGCCTTTTGTAGTAATGCCCAATGAGGTGCCTGAGCAACTGGAGTGGTAATTAAGGGTTACCACAATTTGTGCTAAAATCCAAGCCATAGTAATGGTGATTGTGTTATAACATCTTGATGACTATCAGTCCTCTTTCAGTTAGTTGTATGAAAAGTTTTGTAACCTTCAGTGTTTAGCTATGAACGCCTGTTTAATATAATGAACTGTTTCTATTTGTGTATATCTAAATTTCTGACATAATTTAATGTCACGTCATTGGTCCACATCTTCTTTTCCATTACCTTCAGTGAAGGCATATTTGCAATTATCAACACAACACATTGGGTGTCTACCAGACACTGAAGCAGGTGGTAGTCACACAACACATTAGGCTTTCAATGAGATTATTCTTTCATCACAACACACATAATTAGAATCAGTTTCCCCAAGTAAAGAACTCCTCTAAGGAGGCTCTACATATTTTGTTCCTGTTAATACACTGTTTTGTGATTGTTTCAGGTAACTGCTTAACTTAGTTTTTCTAATATAAAGGATCTTAAAGAACAATTATGGTTCATAAAATTTCTTGCAACAAAATAATTTTTGTTTTAGCAGATACGTGACTTGATGTAAATTACTGTAATGTGATATTTTGCTTTTTGCAGATATATTCTCTCAAATATCAGACGGTAATGGCCACATGATAGTCTGGAGGTTTTCAGAATACTTGCAAGAGGTGCTGGCATTACCCGCTGCTGTATACGAGTCACCTTCATTCAGTTATTCAGATGGGCTAGCAAATTCCATCTTTCCTGGGGTACTGTAAGATTATTTTGATGCACTACAGAGTTTTCTTATACTTACAACTTGATGATGTGTGTTCAAATTTTCTTTGTTCATAGAGTGGCAAAGTGACTGTTAATGATTTCATGGACACAATGATGTCTGATCCTGGCCCACCCTGCTTGGTTTGGCTGCCATTACTGCACAGGCTAGCAAGTGTGGAAACAGGTAATTCTTACAGAATCACATTGTGTTGTAGAAAGCTAGGGATGTTACGCCTGCAATTATAGGAAGTAAGTCCATGCAAGATAAGTTTGCCTCTTCCCTCTACACCTTTATAGTAGACCATATTGTAATATAAAGGTAACTAGGAGAATCAGCATAGTTTCTGGACCTGATAACTGTAAATGTATGAACCATAATTTAATACTTTTAAATACGAGTATTCCAGTTTCACCAAGTTACTTTTAAATCACAACTGTGTGGGTTTAAATTAGCAAGTACCAACATAAAATGTAAACATTATTTGAAGTACAGTACATACATAACTGTAGTGGAATTACCAATGGTATCAGATGTGTGTGTTGTTTTTAACATTACTATCCAATTGTTAAGTGTAATAAAAATCATTATTTGACAAAAGTAAAAATCATAATTGTAATTTGTTGGTGATTAAATAGCAACAAGCCAATACTTATCACCAAGAGTCTAAAGTTCATTGAATAGACATCAGAAAGTAATTAATTTTAAAATATTTAACTTCATATGTTGAGTAAGTAAGTCCAGAGTTCATAAATACGTGACAACTTCTGCACGTTGCAAGAAGTCTGTTCCCATGATCCAATAAGCGTGAAGATAATTAATTAATTGAGCTCAAATTAGTTTTTTGACATCTCCATTGGAATCAATAGACATAGAAATGTATGCTATTACAATTTGGGAATCAAATTCTAGATAGGTAGTGCCTGTGCTATTTGTTGCAATAAACAGAAATAAAAAAAGTATACTTACCTTGAATCACATTGTTGTAGATGTTGGCTCTGGTTGTAGTTCTGTAAAAATTCAGGGTGTGATCTATATGGGGGGGATAAGTTCTTATGTGTTTAAAAACAAAATATTTTCCTGGTAATGATGGTTTGTTATAGTATATTGATTAAATCCATTCTGTCAGTAATGTAACTTTGTACAATTACATAAAAATGAGGCAGGAAGACTTGTAAACTTTTGAAACAAACTCAAAGATCCACTTTTTGTGTATTTTGCCATGAACAAATGCTAAATGTGTCTTCAATATAAACATCTATACACATCACAGAATTTCAGTAAGTACATTTTACATAGTTACAGTGGAGATCAGTCCCTGACTTGGCTCCCCATGTATGGTATCCTCCACCACTTCATACTCTCTCTTGCCAACTCTCTCCAGTAATTGTAAAATAAACAAAGACATTACATTTTGACAGTACAGAGAGTTTACTAGATAGCATTGCAGTAAGACTGCTATAATCTTTATATAGGAAATGTTATTCAAAATAGAAACATTATTTAAGAAAAGGATGAGTATGTAATCTTAAATGCAATTTCTGTAATGGATTTTTAATAATTTGTGTAGTGCCAAAAGTAAGTTTAATTGCTGAGAACTGGCAAAGGAAACAAAACTGGCTTTTTGTTGCCACCACTTGTTGATTGTTTTTATTTCATTATGACATTTCATCTTGAGCTACTGGAAACTTGTTTTCTTTTCTGTTGATGATGGATCTCGAGCAAGAGATAGATAAGAATACTGTTTAGCACTTGTGAGGTTCTTAATCAGTTTATTATTGTAAATAAGCCTTTATGGGTTTGCCACCGGATCACGGTGTGCAAATTCCACAATATTTCCTCAGAGCAACTGTCCAACATCTTCAGGTGGTTCAACCTCGGTGATGGCTAGGTACGACTGACGGTATCCACACGTCAACACTCCATTTCTACAACATGTGCGTGAAGAATGCGCAGGCACGGAAATCACGCATGAGCAATGATTTGCAGTTAGATGGTGTCATAGTAAACTCCCTCTGCTGAAAATCGCAGAGCAGCTCTCCTGCGTGTGCACTGTATGCTGCGTTTGCCAACAGTGGGGTCAGATGTTACTCACCAATGGCTGTACTAGACCAATGCAGGATTCCAGGCTGTGCTCAGTTGAAATCCCGGGGTGTAGCGCGCGTGTTCTAGAAACAGGGCATCGATATGAGGATACCGTCAGTTGTACCTAGCCACCAGCAAGGTTGAAGAGTCACAGTTTATTATTGTCATCAGACCAGCCATTTTTCTTCTTTGCATCAAAGCCAATGACTTCCACTGCAGACTTTTTTTTTTTTTTTTTTAGCAGTCCATTCCTGTTCAACGCTTGTTGTTTTAGCTGATATTTTGCTAAATCTGTCCAAAAGTGCATCTTACAGGAGATAATGAACAGTCTTATTTGCTGGCCATTAATATTGAATTTTCTCCTGGGAGGATTTGAGAAGTAGGATTGTGGTTTGGAATCTATGAGAATCCTCAGATGGCTAACTAGCAGTTGGTGATCAGTTTAGCAATCGTCAATGTTCTGAACTGTATTTGTGATCAGAACTTTGTCATTGAGATGCTAATGTTTTGTGTGTTGATGCATCCTTGTAGTCTTATGATGGTTACGTAAACAGATTTATGTATTGGTGTTAAAAATCTTGTGATCAACATTGAGAGAAATAAGCACAGTTCATTTGCATTGCAGTTTCAAATGCCTTGATTTATCCCCGAATATGATTCTCTTCCCACTCTTAGCACTGAAGTTGCCAAGTAACAAGACTTCAGCTTTAGTAGGAAACTTGATGATAACCTTGTCCAGTTGATGTTACAATTGATTATTATCACATTATGGAATAGACTATTAAACAAAACTAACTTGTCATTTTTCTGGAGTTTTTGAAACATTAATGTTATTGAAAGTTAGCTGTATTGCAACATTAAAAATAATGTATTTTTAAGTTTGACGGCTTTTATGTCCCCATACAACATTTAATTATAAAGCATAAAATGTGAAATGTAGTTGCAAGATGTTACAGTACCCATGACTGTGTATCATTTTATATGTTAAATGTGTGTACCATTTTCTATACTATGTGCTTCTCATTCTATTACTTTACATGTTCCATTAGTTTTTTCCACGCATGCAAGAATGTAGTAAAGTCAGTAAACTGTATGTACAAATGCCCTGTGAGCTCAAGAACAACATGTCCACTAATGATAGTTGAACTAGGAATATCTGAAGCAGCTCCAAGGGACACACATGGAAGATTGGACATATGGTCTCCTCTTGTAGAATTTCTGTCTCTTTATATGGGAACTGGTTTGAAAATGTGAAAGCTATAGCTTTGATGTCATATCTTCCATTTATGTCCATTGGCCTAGTTACAGTGGTTTTTGTTTCAGCAGTTGACCAGTAGACATTATTTTTGTTTCAATGTTCACTTTTTAATTATTGTTTTGAAAGAAAAAATAACTGCGTTCTAAAACACACATTTCATTGAATGAGATTATGTTGACTGATGACATTTTTCAGTAATCATTCTGAAAACTGATGACAAAACAGTGAATATTAAGAAGTGTTGTAATGTTGAACGAAGTGTGTCAAAGTTAAGGGAACTGAAGCATAAGTGTTCCACAACAAGAGCTCTTGTGTTTTCTTAGCATGATTGATTAATGGTGTGCAACTGGGTTTACAGTTTGAATGGGATAAAAAATAGATTGTACAACTCAAAACCATATCATTAATTCCATAATCACTTGATGCTTGCACTGCAGAATTAAACACATATGGGACCCTTACCAAATCTGTCTAGTCGAAACCCAGTTTTTAGGCTTTCAGATATTGCTTGGTATCAAAAGCATTCACTGACAAAGTACCTCTCAGTGTTACCCACAGGACTTTGTCAGCACTCCCGTTAATACCATAGAACTTCTTTGAGAAAACTGTACAATTCAAATGAAAGCTGTTCTGTTGAACGTTGCATTCCACAGAGTTTCTAACACTTCATTTTCTATTAAAACATGACCTATAATGTGCAGCATGCTAATATATCACATAACAGATCAACTGCATGTTGGTCATGACTGTTGTGGATCATTTTCGTATGCAGATATGAATATGACCCTGTAGCTTTTAAAGACTGTAGTGATGTGCCAGACTCTTATTGATTCTCACCTGGGTTCTAGTTGTTGTCGATAGGAAATCTGAACAATTTAGTAATATCTGAGCTGTTTTAAATGAGAAACTGTTTGTCTTTCAGTTGTCCATCCCATGGCATGTGATGCATGTCAGAGAGAAGGATTTGCTGGGTTTCGGTATCGCTGTCAGAAATGTCACAGCTATCAGCTGTGCCAGGATTGTTTCTGGCGTGGAAGAGTATCTGGTCCTCATACCAATGACCATGAAGTGAAAGAGTACACAACTTACGTAAGATAAATATATACATGGTAGTTTTAGTAATTGTGTGTGATACACTTGTTTTGTTTAATAACTATATTTTCTTATGTTCTGTCAGAAGTCGCCTAGCAAGCAAATAGGACATTCCCTTCGTAAATCTTTCCGTTGTGTTCCTGAAAAGGGAAGACCAAACATCCCTCGTTTCCCAGAAGAACCAGAAAAGACGTTAAATTTGTCACATATAGTGTAAGTGAAGGCTGTTGCATCAGTGATTTTTAAACATTTATTAATTAGTGGTATATTTTTTGTTACAATTTCCTGTAAACTGCTCTCATGTTTTTAATAGTCATATTTATGGCTGTTAATGAATATTGGTAAAGCACTTGATCAAACCAAATTTTTGTTGCTGTATTATGTCCCTTACACAGTCACAAAGTTTATGTTGTAAGTGACTCATCAGTTAGAAGGTTATAGCCAACAAAATTATCCTTGAGGTTGTAATATATGTGAACGCGATTACAGATATTTAAAATTACACACTTCAGTTACTTGCAGCATTCTGTGAAGTATCTTATATTCATAAACCCACAGTTTTACTTTACCATGAGAACCCCATACATTCACTACATTGGTCCAGAAATATTTCAGTGGTTTCAGCCTCTTTCATCAGACACCTAGTGCATTATTTGGTGAGAGCCAGTTGTGTTGATGATGGTGCCTCTGACCATTTTTGTGGAACTACTAGAACAGTAAGTCCCCATAAGAAACACAAGCTCTTCCTTAGACTACCCAGACATTTCAGTTGGTGCTATTCAGGGGTTTCATGCATCATACAAGAAGTATGTGCCACGCAGCTACAGTCCTCGACATGACTGCAGCTGTGTAATTCGCCCCAAGGTAATGATATTCCAGACAAACAGTCAGATAATAATTCATTATATAGGAGCAGAGGGAATATTATTGCCTTGCTTTCTCTTAGATTGTAGAAGATGGTGTCAAGATGTAAATGTACTTCTTAGAGAATCGGTGATAATGGATGGAGGTAAATGTTACTGCTAAGGTGAAAAGTGCTGTACAGGGTGAACTCGATCTCTACCAACAAAATTTTGGAGTTCATTTAGAGATGCTTTCTTAGTAATATTATGTAATGGACTTGTGGTCTCTGGTGCCTCATTACAGTGTAATTGCATGTACTTTGATTTCTTACCTCCATTGACCTTGATATTCTGTGTAGCACTGAAAATATCTGCACAACAGTCAAAGTTAACAGTATGAATTGCGCATCATATTTGGAAACAAATGTGTTCTGTTCACTAATGGTACTTGCTGTAGACAACAGAAATACAGCAATGCTATTTTACTCTTCATCTTCTAGCTTGCATTCAGTAACTGCTCAGTTCTGTCTTGGGTTTGTTTAACTGGTGGTGTTAGTTGTTCATGAACAGTAATTTACAACTGTATGGTTAGGTTTACTCATTAAAGTTGGCTATTATGTGCATTGTGTAAATGGAAGAACAGCACAACAAAACTATTCTGAACCGTTCCTGCCTCAACAGTAACCACATCACAGTACTTTTGCGTCTGTTTTACATTTTAGTGAAAGCATGTTACAGGGTTTTGCATTGTTGTGGAGGTATTTTCACAGAAGCAGAGGTAACTGGTTAATAAACTGAAGAAATTGTTTTTACATTATTACTCTGTAATGAGTCAGTGGAGGCCATGATTCTCTTATACCAAATTATTCAAAAAATGTCCCTGAACAACCTCCAAATTTTGGTTCACTCTGTATTCTTAATGACCATCAGCTACAGATAAATTTGTAAGCTACTGTACATTCTTCATGGTGAAGTACTTTTTTTTATTAATTTATTGATTATGGATCTAAGATCATGCCCTCAACTAACAATACTATGTTCTTATTTTAGTCCTCCCTCTCCTCTGCCATCTCATAATGGGTTTCCTGAGAGTTCATTCACATCCCCTTTTGATGGTGGTTCAATGGACAGCCGTTCAACAGTCCGAAGGTAGGCCAGCAATACGTTCTCTCTAATCACACATGTGATACAGATGAAATTTCCTGAATTTGTGTTAATTTCAGTGCTTTCTGCACAAGCAGCCCCGGAAAATACACATCTAGTCTTGACTCCACTCGTCTTGATGATGAACATAGGCTCATCGCAAGGTACGCTGCAAGATTAGCTGCAGAAGCTAGAACAGTGGTGAGTTTTTTAAGTAGTTACAGCTGTATATAGGAGGAAATAAGTGCCAGCTTGCATAACTATATGTATACTAGCTGTTAGGTAAGCAGGATATCAAATGATGGTCATATCACCATAGTTTTTGCTGGGTCTCAGCTTTTTAGCTATTAGATGACAATATCATAATACATAATTAACACCTTTTTGAGGAAAGGAATGGCCAACCCTTTGTTGCCACTGATGACATAATTCAGAAAGTAAACATCAGATTAGATTCCCCACCCCCGAAAAAAAAAAATCACAAAATAAACACTGAAAAATTGTTCTCCCCCCCCCCCCCCCCCTCCCCCTCCTCCAGTGATCAGGTCAGAACTGCTCTCTCTCTCTCTCTCTCTCTCTCTCTCTCTCTCTAGAATGAAGTAGCTCTTTTTCATGACTCACAACTCATCATACACTCACAATAATAAATATAAGGGAGGCATCTTACCTTTGTAATTCAGGTCACTATGCCTTTTATTTATCAGATTTGGCCCTGTTTTGAAAGAAGGTAGAAAGAAGAGCTACGCCTATGTTGTGTCATTAGCAGTTTTGAGGTTTAAAAATTTTACATTTCGTCTGCTGTAAAAAATTAAAAACATTACTACACAATATTTTTAATCAAGTGGGAAAATTTGAAAAAACAAAACTGCTTATTGTTATGTTTGCATACATTTAGGTGGAAACAATATGTGGTGTAAGAGTTACAGCATAACTATAATTAATTTAAGTATCTGTAGTCATCATATGCAATAAATATGACAGTACATTTAACCAAGCAGGAAAAATTAATCTACATTATGTTTTAAAAATGGAAATTTGACTTATTTTACTTGAAGTGAGTTGGTTTCTTTTTGTAGTGTGTATTTGTTCTGCCTTTGAAAAGATAGGCTGAAAGTGCACTGAGGTTGCTGGGATGCACAATATTTTCGTAAACACTTGGTATAGCATGGATTACAGCAATTTTCTGGTTTCTCACCAGTTTAAAGGATCACTGTTTTTAGGCAAATGTGCCTCAGACGAATATTTGTCTAGTTCGATAATCATTGCATGTCCCAAGTCATGAATTCCTTGGAGCTGACTGATAGGTCATCAAATTCCTACTAGACTGAACAATTCTCATGCATTGCCATCTTAACTGGTTGAGAAATTAAGTGTGTTTGTTCTTCTGGAACGACGAGTGCTATCATTTTTGCAGTAACCTTTTCATAGCACTTTCAGAATGTAACATCTTCAAATTTTATTTGAATGAAATCTGTCCCAACTAGAGTTCTGTTTCATTGGGACATATTTTTCAGTTTAAATCAATCTTATTTTAAATTTTATTGCATTTCAGCAAGTTGTCTTAAGGCAGAGAGACTTCTCTTGAAAAACATAACTGTTGGTTTTACCTCGTCAGCAGCTTTCCATGTAGTCATCTGAATTGTGTGTTGCATAACAATGTTCAAAGAATGTGCAAAGCATGGGGTGTGTTGAAGTTTCAGGAGCACGGCAGATGATTTCATATTTGAAACACTTTCTCTTGATATGACAATGATTTTAAAATTGATATTATATTTGGCAGTAAGAGCCTTTATCCAATTTGAAATTTTTTCTGATATGTGTTTCTTTCAATTGTAAACAGTCCAAAAGTTATGGCTTTAGTTGACATTTCTCATGTATGGAATGTGCCATGAGTACATGGAGACTAATGTTACTTATACTTGTCCACCTGTCAGATAAAAGGCAAACTGCCTTTGGAGTGGCTAAATGATTTTCAATTTTATTAAATAACTTGCGATACAAACAGAGTGTCAGAAAATTTGATAATGTTTTTGAACTTGGTAAATGACAACTGAAGAGAATCGTTCAGCATGACAGAAATGCAACCCTTCTGCAAATTGCTGCAGATTTCATTGCTGAGACATCAAAAAGTGTCAGCGTGCGAACCATTCAACAAAACATCATTGATATGAGCTTTCGGAGCCAGAGGCCCACTCATGTTCCCTTGATGACTGCACGACGCAAAGCTTTATGCCTCATCTTGGCCCACCAACACCAACATTGGGCTGTTGATGACTGGAAACATGTTGCCTGATCAGACGAGTGGATGGATGTGTATGGGTATGGAGACAACCTCATGAATCCATGTACCCTGCATGTCAGCAGGGGACTGTTCAAGCTGGTGGAGGCTCTGTAATGGTGTGGGGCATGTGCAGTTGGAGTGATGTGGGACCCTTGATATGTCTAGGTACAACTCTGACAAGTGACACACACGTAAGCATCCTGTCTGATCACCAGCATCCATTCATGTCCACATTGCAATGGACTTGGGCAATTCCAGCAGGACAATGCATCACCCCATACATCCAGAATTGCTACAGAGGGGCTCCAGGAACACTTTTCTGAGTTTAAACACTTCCGCTGGCCACCAAACTGGATAGACATGAACATTATTGAGCATATCTCGGATGCCTTGCAACATTCTGTTCGGAAGAGATCTCCACCCCCCTTGAACTCTTACGGATTTATGGACAGCCTGGTAGGATTCATGTTTCAATTCCCCCCAGCACTAGTACAGACACGAGTTGAGTCCATGACACATCGTATTGTGGCAAACTTTAGAGAAGTGGTAGCATTCTTGGGAAATCCACATAACATATTTTCTTTCTTTGTGTGTGAGGAATGTTTCCTGAAAGTTTGGCCGTACCTTTTTGTAACACCCTGTATAATTCCATACTTTTATGTAATGTAGTCAGCTGTATAATATTAACAGGTTTACTTTTTGGTTATTGTAAATGAAAAGCAGTTGAGTGAGAGGGCGTCACAAAAGAAAGCTCAAAACCAGATGGCATTGTGAAAGGCTACCTACTTTTAATTCTATTCTCCACTCTGTGTCTCATCCAAGGCAGTTCATTGGTTTGTTGTGAAATGGCTTTATGAGAAATATGCCAGCCAGTAATGTACATCACACAGTTCTTAACTAATGTGATTTATCACACATATATTGTCACTATTAGCAATACGATAAATAGTTTCAGCCCCCTAATAAAATGTTTTTCACTGGCAGGCACTGTCAAAAAACACACACACACACACACACACACACACACACACACACACACACAGACCACAGTCTCTGACTGCTGATGCCACCATCACCACTATACACTCATGCAAACAAACTTGCACACATGACCACAATCTCTGGCTGCTGAAGCCATGATCATCATCATTACAATAATTTTAATTTATGTTTTGTTAACACACTTGATTTCCAGGTGTGTAATGCTGATCAACAGACGTTCATGGTGTCTACAGAAAGATTCAACCAGAATGGATTTTATCCACAGAATGACTAAAAGTTCATGCAAGTTACTATAAAGTTGTTGACTGTATGAATGCTAGTGGCAGATGTTCGTCATGTACAAGCTCACCGGGGCTTTAACGTAGGCATTGCTTGTGTGATTCCAGGGTGCCAACTGAAGATTTTTGGGTATTTATAAACTGGGGTAAAAACGTTTTAGTATTTTAAAAACTACATTTTTGTTTATAAAACTGGTAGGTTTTAGAGTTTATTAATTTGGACAAGCTGTATGTACACCATAGAATTGGTTTACAAAACATGTTGTGAAATAACAAAATAAAAAACATCACAGAACTCTTTTGTTTGTCTGCCCAGTTTACAAGTACATTTGCCATATTGGAAACAAGTACAATTTATGCACATTCTTAATTAGTAGCTTAATCAGTTAATTAATGAAGGGTATCATCCAATGCAGGAAAACTAGGGCAACAAGAGTATAGTGACAAACCTGGGAATCAAACAGGTGTAAGGTAAGAAAAGGCACCAGCAATTTTTGTTGGCTGCAGGCTTCAATAATAATAATACTCTTAAGTTAATTAATTTTAGGAAAATTGAAACATTTTACTGTAAAGTTTGGATTCTGATCTTTCCAGAAAGACTAAATATACCATTGCAGCCAGTGGATCAAAAATTGTGGATAGCTAGATTTAAAACGGAAAAATTAAACAAAAAAATGTAATTATTAATAGAAGTCCAATCATAGCAAATGGGGTGGTTGCAGCTTTCTAATTAAGTGATGGGCTGGAAATAGTTTGAGATTCAATTTGACTTTGTGTGTGCGGGAGATTCCTTCATTTGAGAAGGAAGTAGGTATCAGTGAAAATGGTTCATGAGAAATGATTTCTCAAGTTTTTTCATCAACTGATGGCAATCTTGATCAGCTTCCTGACCCACACCATTCCAGAGGCACTGCTGAATGCTTCAATTTGAGATGCATCGTCAGGTTTGGCCAGGACCCAGAAGATGAGGAAACTATTTGCTGACAGTAATGGCACTTTCCTTTTTTTTTCATTTTGGTAAATTGGTACCCTATATTGCTTAAATTTCTTCTAGATGAAGGTGGTGTGGTTGACATATTATCGTGCAGCACTACAAATTATATTGGAAAAAATTAAAATATTTCTCTTAAGATAGACCTTTTAAATAGAAAAAAATTAAAATGACAATAAATGTACATGCAATGAATTTTATAAGCATAATTTATAGAGTGGAATGTAGGTCATTGTGATCTGCAAAACCTAGACTCAGTTAGGAACTTTATATCATATAGGAAAAGGTCTGAAACCTTCATAGTAAAGGGGAAACCTGCAAAGACAAGTTTGACAATATGCGAGGATCTAACTTTTGGAAGATTAAAGTTTTTGAACAGTGTGATATCCAAATTTGTGCTATACATCATGTGGGCAAGTAATGGCAGGATCTTGGCAGGGATAAAAGACAGAGAAATGATCAGTTAGCAGTGCAAATTAACTTGAAAACCTAGACTTTAGGAGCTAAGAACTTGTCAACTCATGCAGCTACTGGTTCTACTAGTGTCTCTGTATTGTTACTTTATACGCTATTGTCCATTAAAATTGCTACGCCAAGAAGAAATGCAGATGATAAACGGGTGTTCACTGGACAAATATATTATACTAGAACTGACATGTGATTACATTTTCACGCAATTTGGGTGCATAGAGCTTGAGAAATCAGTACCCAGAACAACCACCTCTGGCCGTAATAACGGTCTTGATACGCCTGGGCATTGAGTCAAACAGAGCTAGGATGGCGTGTACAGGTACAGCTGCCCATGCAGCTTCAGCATGATACCACAGTTCATCAAGAGTAGTGACTGGCGTATTGTGACGAGGCAGTTGCTCGGCCACCATTGACCAGACGTTTTCAGTTGGTGAGAGATGTGGAGAATGTGCTGGCCAGGGCAGCAATCGATCATTGTATCCAGAAAGGCCCGTACAGGACCTGCAACATGCGGTCGTGCATTATCCTGCTGAAATGTAGGGTTTCACAGGGATCGAATGAAGGGTAGAGCCACGGGCCGTAACACATCTGAAATGTAACGTCCATTGTTCAAAGTACCGTCAATGCGAACATCAGGTGACCGAGACATGTAACCAGTGGCAACCCATACCACCTCGCCGGGTGATACACCAGTATGGCGATGACGAATACACGCTTCCAATGTGCGTTCACCGCGATGTTGCCAAACACGGATGCGACCATCATGGTGCTGTAAACAGAACCTGGATTCCTCTGAAAAAATGACGTTTTGCCATTCGTGCACCCAGGTTCGCCATTGAGTACACCATCGCAGGTGCTCCTGTCCGTGATGCAGCGTCAAGGGTAACTGCAGTCATTGTCTCCGAGCTGATAGTCCATGCTGCTGCAAATGTCGTAGAACTGTTCGTGCAGATGGTTGTTGTCTTGCAAACATCCACATCTGTTGACTCGGGGATCGAGACGTGGCTGCACGATCTGTTACAGCCATGCGGATAAGATGCCTGTCATCTCGGCTGCTAGTGATATGAGGCCGTTGCGATCCAGCACGGCATTCCGTATTACCCTCCTGAACCCACCGATTCCATATTCTGCTAACAGTCATTGGATCTCGACCAACGCGAGCAGCAATGTCGCGATACGATAAACCGCAATCGCGATAGGCTACAATCCGACCTTTATGAAACTCGGAAACATGATGGTACACTTTTCTCCTCCTTACACGAGGCATCACAACAACATTTCACCAGGCAACACCGGTCAACTGCTTTTTGTGTATGAGAAATCAGTTGGAAACTTTCCTCATGTCAGCACGTTGTAGGTGTTGCCACCGGCGCCAACCTTGTGTGAATGCTCTGAAAAGCTAATCATTTGCGTATCACAGAATCTTCTTCCTGTCGATTAAATGTCGCGTCTGTAGCACGTCATCTTCATGCTGTAGTAATTTTAATGGCCAGTAGTGTAACATAGTTGGCCACAATGTACTTAAGTATTTATTGATTAACTGATTTCATGTCTCATATCATTACTTTTTATTTGCATTAGCAATTAGTATGTTAATTTAGTCATACTTCCATACACTATTTAGCAACTGTATCATATCTTCGGTGTTAATTGCCATTGTCATAACCAACATTAATAATACTTCCTGTTGCCATTCTTATTAATTTGCTTATGCTACTTTTATGTATGTACATTATTTTTGTTCTTATTGAGACTCATTTTCCTGCTTCTACTTTCCACAGCTGACCTTGGTCGCACCATTGCCCTTCCATTCCTACCTGCTCCTCTCTTCTCTCCTACTTCTGTCTCCCACATCCTTTCAGTGCATTCCTCGTGCTGGGCAGCTGGGCATTCAGCCACAGCTAGGCATCATATCTGCCAGCAATATCCTTGTGCTTTGTACAACTACACACACACACGCGCGCGCACACACACACACACACACACACACACACACACACACACACTCTCTCTCCCTGTTGCACATGTAATGTTCAGTCACTCCCAACTAATCTCATTAAACTTTGCCATATATTTCAACATTGCATACATGTATACTTCTATTGGATATCTGTCTCTGTAAATGTAGGCACCACAGAAGTGATGGAGAAACAGCATACTTATGACCACGCTACAGACATCCAACAGTAAGAAGACAAATAAGTTGAATATATGTTTGTAGCTATCAAATCCCTTGGTCCTCTGGAAGTAGGCAGGATGGCCAATTTCCAAACTGCCCTTTCGTGATTCGAATCAACATGTTGTTGTTGTCGTCTTCGGTCCAGAGACTGGTTTGATGCAGCTCTCCATGCTACTCTATCCTGTGCAAATTTCTTCATCTCCCAGTACCTACTGCAACCTACATCCTTCTGAATCTGCTTAGTGTATTCATCTCTTGGTCTCCCTCTACGATTTTTACCCTCCATGCTGCCCTCCAATACTAAAGTGGTGATCCCTTGATGCCTCACAATATGTCCTACCAACTGATCCATTCTTCTTGTCAAGTTGTGCCACAAACTCCTCCCCAATTCTATTCGATACCTCCTCCTTAGTTATGTGATCTACCCATCTAATCTTCAGCAGACTTCTGTACCACCAAATTTTAAAAGCTTCTATTCTCTTCTTGTCCAAACTATTTTTCGTCCACGTTTCACTTCCATACATGTGGCTACACTCCATACAAATACTTTCAGAAACGACTTCCTGACACTCAAATCTATGCTCTATATTAACAAATTTCTCTTCTTCAGAAATGCTTTCCTTGCCATTGCCAGTCTACATTTTATATCCTCTCTACTTCGAGCATCGTCACTTAGTTTGCTCCCCAAATAACAAAACTCCTTTACTACTTTAAACGTCTCATTTCCTAATCTAATTCCCACAGCATGACCCGATTTAATTCGACTACATTCCATTATCCTTGTATTGCTTTTGTTGGTGTTCATCTTATATCCTCCTTTCAACACACTATCCATTCTGTTCAGCTGCTCTTCCATGTCCTTTGCTGTCTCCGACAGGATTACAATGTCATCGGGAAAACCTCAAAGTTTTTATTTCTTCTCCATGGATTTTAAGTCCTACTCCAAATTTTCATCTTGTTTCCTTTACTGCTTGCAGATTTACAGATTGAATAACGTCAGGGATAGGCTACAACCCTGTCTCACTCCCTTCCCAACCATTGTTTCCTTTTCATGCCCCTCGACTCTTGTAACTGCCATCTGGTTTCTGTACATATTGTAAATAGCCTTTTGCTCCCTGTATTTTACCCCTGCCACCTTCAGTATTTGAAAGAGAGTATTCCAGTCAACATTGTCTATACACGTAGCTTTGCCTTTCCTTAATCTATTTTCTAAGATAAGCCATAGGGTCAGTATTGCTTCACGTGTTACAACACTTATGTGGAATCCAAACTGATATTCCCCAAGGTCGGCCTCTACCAGTTTTCGCATTCGTCTGTGAAGAATTAGTGTTAGTATTTTGCATCTGTGACTTATTAAACTCATAGTTTGGTAATTTTCACATCTGTCAACACTTGCTTTCTTTGGGATTGGAATTATTATATTCTTCTCGAAGTCTGAGGGTATTTTGCCTGTCTCGTACATCTTGCTCACCAGATGGTAGCGTTTTGTCAGGGCTGGCTCTCCCAAGGCTGTAAGTAGTTCTAATGGAATTGTATCTACTCCTGGGGCCTTGTTTCGACTTAGGTCTTTCAGTGCTCTGTCAAACTCTTCACACAGTATCATATCTCCCATTTCATCTTCATCTACATCCTCTTCCATTTCCATAATATTGTCTTCAAGTACATCGCCCTTGTATAGACCCTCTATATACTCTTTCCACCTTTCTGCTTTCCCATGTTTGCTTAGAACTGGGTTTCCATCTGAGCTCTTGATTTTCACACAAATGTTTCTCTTTTCTCCAAAGGTCTCTTTAATTTTCCCATAGGCAGTATCTATCTTACTCTTGGTGAGATATGCCTCTACATCCTTACATTTGTCCTCTAGCCATCCCTGCTTAGCCATTTTGCACTTACTGTCAATCTCATTTTTGTTCCTTTTTGCTTGCTTCATTATTACGTTTTTATATTTTCTCCTTTCATCAATTAAATTCTATGTATCTTCTGTTACCCAGTGATTTATACTAGCCCTTGTCTTTTTACCTACTTGATCCTCTGCTGCCTTCACTATTTCATCCTCAAAGCTACGCATTCTTCTTCTACTGTATTTCTTCCCCCCATTCCTTTCAGTCCTTCCCTAATTCTCTCCCCAAAACACTCTACAACCTTTGGTTCTGTTGGTGTATCCAGGTCCCATCTCATTTAATTTCCACCTTTTTACAGTTTCTTCAGTTTTAATCTACAGTTCATAACCAATAGTTTGTGGTCAGGGTCCACATCTGCCCCTGGAAATGTCTTACAATTTAAAACCTGGTTCCTAAATCTCTGTCTTACCATTAGATAATCTATCTATAACCTTCCAGTATTTCCAGGCCTCTTCCATGTATACAGCCTTCTTTCATGATTCTTGAACCAAGTGTTAACTATGATTAAGTTATGCTCTGTGCAAAATTCTACCAGGTGGCTTCCTCTTTCATTTCTTAACCCCATTCCATATTCACCTACTACGATTCATTCTCTTCCTTTTCCTACTGTCGAATTCCAGTCACCCATGACTATTAAATTTTTGTCTCCTTTCACTATTTGAATAACCCTATTTGATTTTGTATTTATGACCCTTTATTCACCTGACCAGAAGTCTTGTTCCTCCTGCCACTGAAATTCACTAATTCCCACTATATCTAACTTTAACCTATCCATTTCCCTTTTTAATTTTTCTAACCTACCTTCCTGATTAAGGGATCTGACATTCCAATGCTCCGATCCGTAGAACTCCAGTTTTCTTTCTCCTGATAATGATGTTCTCCTTAGTAGTCCCTGCCCGGAGATCTGAAAGGAGGACTATTCTACCTCTGGAATATTTTACCCAAGAGGAGGCCATCATTTCACCATACAGTAAAGCTGCATGCCCTCAGGAAAAATTATGGTTTTAGTTTCCCCTTGCTTTCAGCCGTTCGCAGTACCAGCACAGCAAAGCCATTTTGGTTAGTGTTACAAGGACCATAGTATCATACAATTAATGCTGGTGATATTGACATTAATTCTTCGTCTCTTCACTGTGAAATTTAAGTACTTACCTTCTTCTTCAAATTTCATGCTACTTCTGCTTGCACCCACTTGTAACACAGCAAACAGCCACATTTTTCATACATGGATTTGCAACAAAATCCACAGATTAGTTTGTACTGCTCAAAGATGTGAACCTGTAGTATCTGCCTGCATCATCATTTTCACAATGTACTCACTAAAATATCAAAGAGATAAGCAGCAACTGACAACATACAGAGACTCTATGTACATCGTATTATCTGTTCTTGCAGTGGGGGCAGAAGAAAGAATTTGAGAGATGCCTTACAGTCCATCCCTGGAGATAAAAGACAAACTTCATGTATTTATTAACAAACTAACTCATCTATATGATAAATATGCTCTCTCAGAGACTGGAAACCTGAAAGGGGAACCTGCACTTATCAATGAGCTAAAATGGCTCGTGAATCTCAGAGATGCTGCGCATCAGACTCAAAAATAACCACGTACTCCTGAAAATCAAATTGATTACAAGCTGAAAGGGAGCAGAGGCAATCCATCTGAGAGAAATAAGAACACAGTCTTGCCAATACATTAATCTAAGACAGGCAGATCAGACATTATATGGAAAAATCTGCGAGATCTAAGTATAGGCAAAGTACAAGCTGCAGCTTGATCTCATTGTCCCAGTTGAGGAACTAAATGAGCACTTTGCTTTAGTGAGAACCGTCATTGAACCATAAATAAATGCAGACTTATTTCTTGTTTCACTTCTGTTCATAGCCTATATTTATAAATGTGTTAAGCCATTTACTGTATACAATTGTATAAACTGTGTTTCCTCAGAATTTAGTGAAAGACCATTTGCAGAGAAACACGTAATAATTTCCTGAAAGACATTATGTACAATTACCTCACCTTATTCTTGCTTACTGGGTGTGATTACTGGTATCATCAGCAAAATGAACTAGCTTTGCATCTTACTGAATATAGAGTGGCAAGTCGTTAATATATATTAAGAATGATAAGGGACACAAGACTGAACGCTATCATTCTTGATACCTCCCCAGTTAAGGACTCTGCTAATTTTTGCAGACTATCTGTACTGTTAATTTCAGACTTATGCATTCTTCCAGTTAAGTATGAATTAAGTCATTTGTGCACTGTCCCACTCATACCACAATACTTAAGCTTATCGAGAAGAATTTTATGATTCACACAATCAAAAGCCTTTGAGAGATCACAAAATATCCCAATGGGTGATGTTCGGTTATTCAATGCATTTAATATTTGATCAGTGAAACAGTATACAGCATTTTCTGTTGAAATCCTTTCTGAAAACCAAACTGACATTTTGTTAATACTTCATTTTTACATTGATGCTACTCTTAAATACATTACTTTTTCAAGAATTTTAGATAAAGCTGTCAGAAGTGAGATTGGCAGGTATTTGTTAGCATCAGATTTATCCCCTTTTTTATGCAATGGTTTAACATTAACATATTTCAGTCTGTCTGCAAAAATGCCCTGTTTCAGTGAGCTACTATGTATGTGGCTGAGAATCCTCTTATTTGTTGGGAACAAGCTTTTAGTACTCTGTTGGAAATGCGATCAATTCCATGTGACCTTTTAGTTTTGAGTGAATTTATTATTTTTCTAATTTCAACAGGAGGGGTGGGTTGAATTTCAATTAATCAGATTGCATAGGTACTGCCTCTTCCATATACTGCCTTGCATTTTGTAATGAATACCTGGATACTATTTTCTCTACAACATTTAAAAAGATTATTAAAAATGTTATGTACTTCTTACTTCTCGTTAAAAGACTTTCCATTGCGTTTGATAGCAATACAGTCTTCCTGTACTCTCGGTTGCCCTGTTTCCCTTTTAACAATATTCCAAATTGTTTTAACTTTATTATCAGATGTGCTAATCTCAGACATAATGCACATACTTCTGGACTTTTTCATAACTTATTAAATACAGTGCAGTAGTTGGCAGCATGTTCAGCAACAGGGTGGTCCACTTGTTTCTTGGCCACATTTTGTTGGTGGCCATTCATGCAGACAGACAGCTTGTTGATTGTCATACCTACATAGAATGCAGCACAGGCCTTATCTTTCCAGTCTCCCGCCACCTCTCAAAGCCCCACTGTCCAGCAACAGAGGAGCACTCCCCTCGTAAGTCAGCACCACCCAGGACTAGAGCAACTGAATTATATTCTCCGTCAGGGTTCCGATTACCTCTCGTCATGCCCTGAAATGAGAAATGCCCTGCCCACACTCCTTCTCACCCCTCCCACAGTGGTATTCCGCCATCCACCAAACCTACACAATATATTCGTCCATCCTTACACAACCCTTGCTCCCAATCCCTTACATCATACCCCGGTGACAGACCTAGGTGCAAGACCTGTCTCATACATCTTCCCACCACCACCTACTCCAGTCCGGTCACCAACATCAAGTATCCCATCAGAGGCAGGGCTACTTGTGAAACCAGTCATGTGGTCTACGAGCTAAGCTGCAACCACTGTGCTGCATTCTGTGTAGGCATGACAACCAACAAGCTGTCTGTCCACATGAATGGCCACCGACAAACTGTGACCAAGAAAAAAGTGGACCAACCTGTTGCTAAACACGCTGCCAAACATGATATCCTTCATTTCAATGACTGCTTAACAGCCTGTGCCATGTGGATTGTTCCCACCAACACCAGCTTTTCTGAATTGTACAGGTGGGAACTTTCCCTGTAATATATCCTTCATTCCCATAACCCTCCTGGCCTCAACCTATGTTAGCCACTGTCCTCACTGATCCAGGCCCCTTCCCTGCTCCGTTCCAACACTATACACCCATCATTCCACCACCACACCCAGTCTTTTTTTTTATTTTTGTATTTCTTCTTTCTATTTCTCCCCTTTTCCACTACCCCCCCCCCTCCCCACCACTACTCCCCGGCCTGCCACCCAACAAACAGCACTTCACTGTCCATCATCCCCACCATACTATCCCTCACCCTCCCCGCCCCAGGCTCCTCTTTTCCCCCACCCACCCAGTCACCACTCCCATCATCCACTGGAGCAGCTACTCAGTGTGGTTTCAGTTGCCTGAGACTGCAGTTGTGTGTGTGTGTGTGTGTGTGTGTGTGTGTGTGTGTGTGTGTGTGTGTGTGTGTGTGTGTGTGTACTGTTGACAAAGGTCATTGGCTGAAAGCTTTAAGTGTGAAAATCTTTCTGTTGTGCCTATCTTCGACTCAGCATATCCGCTATATGCTGATTAGCAACTTTCCTTCTCACAAAATTGTAAAGTGATAAATTTAAAATACAAAGGCTTGCTGAAAGGTAATGCCTCCAAATTTTTAATTTGTTCACAAAATCAGTTGATGTATTATATTTTATGCATAATTACTCACTTAATTTTCCCACTTCACTGAAACGAGTTGCAATCTTCTGTCGCCACAGGGATCTGGATCGTCACATGTAACATGCTGGTGTGTAAAATAACTATGCCAGGGTACTGCAAGACCATTAGATCACTGAAAGCATAGATTCAGTGAGTTCCTGCCTGGGTTGGAGATTTTCTCCTCTCAAGGATTGGGTATTGTGTTATATTTACATTTGTATCATTGTAACTGATGAGAAAATCGTCTACAGTATGTCGTCATATCATTTATCATAACTGAGGTGGTTGAATGGGCATGGACCAAAAGCCAATAAATGGCAATAAAAAAGTGAATAAATAAATTTGAGAAGTTTGTCCACACATGAAGCATCATCTCTTCACCATGACAATGCCAGAACACACACAAGTGCTGCAACATCTTCAGCAGTCTGCCACTGTCATCAATCATCCTCTGTAAATGCTGACTTGGTAACATCTAATTTTCATCTGTTCCTAAAACTTAAAGAACACCTCCGAGGACCTCGTTTGATAGTGAAGCAGTGCAAGCAGAGGTGAGGTTGTGGCTCCATTAACAAATTCAAACATTCTGCAGTGACAGTAGCAACAAATTGGTCTCTTGTTGGGAGGAATGTGGTGACTACGTTGAGAAATTAATATGTAGACATGAAGAATAAAGATGTAGAATGTTAAGTCTATTTTATTTAAAAAGCTTTCAGAGTTTTCACAAAAAATTTGGAAACATTAATTTCCAGAATGCCCTGACCTGATGCTTGATTGTGATTTTTTTTCGGGTGATTCATCACCACAAGAGATATCCAATTTGCTTACTATTTATGTGCAGCTGCACTTTGTATTGCTTGTAATCACAAATTCTAATCAATAGGAAGAGAAAATAAAAATTTAATTAATTAGTGTGTAATATTTTTCCCATAGCAACAAGGACGAGCAACTTCAGAAGGTAGCTTGAGTCTGGATACATCACAGGCACAGAGAGAGTTGATCAGTCAGCTGGAAGCCAAGAACCGCGAGATCATGCGCGAGATTGCAAGGTTAAGGTATTGCTTGTCAATGTTGTGTCCAGTAGCTAGTTTGCATGAATGACCATCCAACTTACCCCTCCTCTTCATACCATGTGGAAGTTGATGTTATTTAAGAAGGAAATATAAAATTTAAACTTAATTTGTGGAGAGCACTATTTTGATGAGTTTTACAATAATAAAATATCTAAGAAATAAAAAAATTACCAATTATTTTTACATGTTGCCACAAACTGGAAAGTCTCACTGGATATTTATGCATATAACTACAAAACCTAATTCAGAGAAATCATATTGAAGATAATTTTCAGCTTGACAAAGTGCATTATGTGAGATACAAGTAAATTTAATAAAAGTATTTTTTTAACCAGTTCTTTAAAAGTTCAGTTTGCACTACCTCACACTTCCAAGAACAGCTTACCAGACACCCACAGTTTGAAATCTGTTAAAGGCATGTGAATAATCAAAATGTGATGGAAGGTTTAAGATCATTTGCTTCCATTTGTATGACCTGTGAAGTACATAAGTTAATTTTATTTCCAGAGCAGTGACTGACATTGTCTACTTTCATTTTAATGAAGTAGGGGTGACTGTGCAGAAGGTAAATAAAAGACACTTCATTTGTTTCAAGAAGAAAATTTCTTTCTTGCTTCTAGTACATTTGGTGGGCAGAAAATTTCTGAGATGATAAAATTTGATGTAGGCACAGAGTTAAAGCACAGGTGCTTCCTTTCATGGACATAGTTCCTCCAGGTTACCAGAGTACACTTTGAGGGTCGACATAAAGCCTTAACTTGCCTGTGGTTCACCCTGTTCCAGCTTCCAAACTCCACATCTGTGTGCCACACACTGCCATGCCATACAGTGTGTCACACTAGGTACTTTTAGCTATCACTGACAAATTTCTCTGTTTTCCTGTTCTGTTGGCATGTTGTGTGGGGAGAATGATATTTGGTAAGCCTCTTGGCATCTTAAATTTCTCTTATTTTCCTGTTTTGGATATTTTGTGATGTACAGAGGGATGTAATATAGTGCTTAAATCTTTTTGGATTGCTAGTTCTTGAAATTGTGGTGGTAAACCTACCACTCATGCATTACTACTCTTGTAGAATTCATACCCTGTTTTGATGAGCATCCCCAAATCACTTGTGGGTGTAGCAAACAAATCTGTTCTGAAACATGCTTTTGTTAGGGTCTTCTTTATCTCTTCTATTAATGCTATCTGGGAAATGTCGCAGACCGATAAAGTACTCGAGAACCAATTTTATAAGCTGTTTCTTTCATGGACAATTACATTTCCATATTATCTTTGCAATGAAGGTGTGTTGCACAGCTAGTTATGTTCAGTCATTGTACTTTAAATGACTTCATATGTATACTCATAGATATATTTTGATAGTGACTGCTTCAAGTGATTTCCACTGGTTAAGTTTAAAGAAAACTTGGATATTTCGAGTAATTGAACTTTGGCAACAGATGGCAGTTTTATCCTCTCAGAAATTTTCAGATCTGCAAACCACTAATGTAAAACAATTTGCATCTTTAAAACTTCCCTTATGTTGCAATAAAACCATTTTCTTCATGGTACCCTTTTTTTTTCACCATGGGTGCTGGCCCTACTTGATTAACAAGAGAGCTTCAGAGGAAATAGGAGGAAGAAGAGGAGAGAGGTAGTGTTGGGCTGAAGCTGTGAGCCACTCTGAGAGACGAGTTCAGACTACATAACTGGAAGTTTTCTGCTTATTAAAGGCAGCAAACTGAGTTAAAGCCCTGGTCTGAAACACAGTTTTAACCTTGCAGGAATGTTTGTTTATTAATTTTCCCTCTATCGAACAAAGTAGTTTGTGGATTATATCATTTTAGTTCTGATAGTATTTTGAGCTCTTGATCCACGGTGTAAACCACCTGATTTAAAACTTTATATTGGAATATCACATACATTCTTCCAGTTAACTAAAATGCTTGGTTTAGCTATTTCTAGAAATGTAAGTAGTTACATGTAGATGGAAAAGTAGCTGACACTGTCTTATGTTTGGAATATACCATGTATACTTTTCATTTTTTCACATTTTGGTAGGTAGCAGATATTCCTTTGAATTGATATTACATGTAGTTTTTTAGCATGCCATCATGTACATCCATTTATTCACCTTTCCTTTAAACAGATGCTTCTAGTAACCAGTTTCAGATCTTTTTACTCCCATGAGAACAGCTTTTTGGTTAAATTGCATCATATGTGGTACACAATTTCCTAAGTATCAGTTGTAGTGTTACATTGGTAGAACTAACAGTCAGAGCAGCAATGGATAAGTTTTGTGAAATCTGCTATATTTTTTTCATCTTTTATTGAATTACGCTTTACACCATATTTTGTAGCATGACAGAATGATCATATTTTGCATCTGCTTAAAATATTAGATCTGCCACAGTTCTTACATTTCAGAGAATTGTATTTTAGAAAAGAAATACTGATACTTATCTGGCATGTGAATATTGGTTTAAAAACATACTCAATCTGTGTTTCAGTTTTGCTGTTCCATGTATTTATGTGGTAAGTGATAGGACACAGACATTATACTTAATTGTAAGAATGCAGTTTCAGCTGTCATAAGAAATAATTTCATCATTCTTATTATTATGTTCTTTCCCCAGTGATTTTTGAGATCATAATTGTTAAGAGCTATATAAAAGTTTAAGAAAAATGGAAGACAAACAAAGAATCATATTAGAAAATATGACCACTCATCATACAGAGAAATGTGGAGTGATCAATGCAAAAGGTCAGGCAAGTGGTTATTTTGGTGTGTGTGTGTGTGTGTGTGTGTGTGTGTGTGTGTGTGTGTGTGTGTGTGTGTGTTTGTTTCCCTCTTTCCTGATGAGGCAACAGTTTGTTGCGAAAGCTTGAATTTTGTGTGTATGTTTGTGTTTGTTTGTGTGTCTATCGACGTGCCAGCGCTTTCTTTTGGTAAGTCACATCATCTTTGTTTTTAGGCACACACACACATATACATCCGCACATACACAGACACAAGCAGACATATTTAAAGACAAAGACAAAGACAAAATTCACAAACCCAATCATCCCGGCCGCCCCATTGTAGCTGGTTACCAAGCCCCCACAGAACGTATCTCTGCCTACGTAGATCAACACCTGGCCCAAACTCTTTGTCTTTAAATATGTCTGCTTGTGTCTGTATATGTGTGGATGGATATATATATGTGTGTGTGTGTGTGTGTGTGTGTGTGTGTGTGTGTGTGTGTGCGCGCGCGCGCACGAGTGTATACCCGTCCTTTTTTCCCCCTAAGGTAAGTCTTTCCGCTCCCGGGATTGGAATGACTCCTTACCCTCTCCCTTAAAACCCACATCCTTTCGTCTTTCCCTCTCCTTCCCTCTTTCCTGATGAGGCAACAGTTTGTTGCAAAAGCTTGAATTTTGTGTGTATGTTTGGGTGTCTTTCGACCTGCCAGCGCTCTCGTTTGGTAAGTCACATCATCTTTGTTTTTTGATATATAACAAAGATGATTTGACTTACCAAATGAAAGTGCTGGCGGGTCGACAAACACACAAACAACCACAAACATACACACAAAATTCAAGCTTTCGCAACAAACTGTTGCCTCATCAGGAAAGAGGGAAGGAGAGGGAAAGACGAAAGGAAGTGGGTTTTAAGGGAGAGGGTAAGGAGTCATTCCAATCCCGGGAGCGGAAAGACTTACCTTTGGGGGGGTTGTTTGCGTGTATGTTTGTGGTTGTTAGTGTGTCTGTCGACCTGCCAGCACTTTCATTTGGTAAGTCAAATCATCTTTGTTTTTATATAATAGTGGGAAACATTCCACGTGGGAAAAATATATCTAAAAAGAAAGATGATGAAACTTACCAAACAAAAGCGCTGGCAGGTCGATAGACACACAAACAAACACAAACATACACACAAAATTCTAGCTTTCGCAACCAATGGTTGCCTCGTCAGGAAAGAGGGAAGGAGAAGGAAAGACAAAAGGATATGGGTTTTAAGGGAGAGGGTAAGGAGTCATTCCAATCCCGGGAGCGGAAAGACTTACCTTAGGGGGAAAAAAGGACAGGTATACACTCGCACACACACACATATCCATCCACACATACACAGACACAAGCAGACATTTGTAAAGGCAAAGAGTTTGGGCATTTTTTGGGCAGAGATGTCAGTCGGGGCGGATGTACAGAGGCAAAGATGAAGTTGAAAGGCAGGTGAGGTATGAGCGGCGGCAAATTGAAATTAGAAATTAGCGGAGATTGAGGCCTGGCGGATAGCGAGAAGAAAGGATATGCTGAAGGGCAAGTTCCCATCTCCGGAGTTCTGACAGGTTGGTGTTAGTGGTAAGTATCCAGATAACCCGGACGGTATAACACTGTGCCAAGATGTGCTGGCCGTGCACCAAGGCATGTTTAGCCACAGGGTGATCCTCATTACCAACAAACACTGTCTGCCTGTGTCCATTCATGCGAATGGACAGTTTGTTGCTGGTCATTCCCACATAGAACGCTTCACAGTGTAGGCAGGTCAGTTGGTAAATCACGTGGGTGCTTTCACACGTGGCTCTGCCTTTGATCGTGTACACCTTCCGGGTTACAGGACTGGAATAGGTGGTGGTGGGAGGGTGCATGGGACAGGTTTTACACCGGGGGCGGTTACAGGGGTAGGAGCCAGAGGGTAGGGAAGGTGGTTTGGGGATTTCCAGCCATGGGTACCAGGATGGCCCCCCTCGTATGCCAACCTATTCATGGGTCGCTTAGAGGAAGCCTTCCTGGTTACCCAGGCCTGCCAACCCGAAGTTTGGTACAGATTTATTGATGACATTTTCGTGATCTGGACTCACAGTGAAGAAGAACTCCAGAATTTCCTCTCCAACCTCAACTCCTTTGGTTCCATCAGATTCACCTGGTCCTACTCCAAATCCCATGCCACTTTCCTTGACGTTGACCTCCACCTGTCCAATGGCCAGCTTCACACGTCCGTCCACATTAAACCCACCAACAAGCAACAGTACCTCCATTATGACAGCTGCCACCCATTCCACATCAAACGGTCCCTTCCCTACAGCCTAGGTCTTCGTGGCAAACGAATCTGCTCCAGTCCGGAATCCTTGAACCATTACACCAACAACCTGAAAACAGCTTTTGCATCCCGTAACTACCCTCCCGACCTGGTACAGAAGCAAATAACCAGAGCCACATCCTCATCTCCTCAAACCCGGAACCTTCCACAGAAGAACCCCAAAAGTGCCCCACTTGTGACAGGATACTTTCCGGGACTGGATCAGATTCTGAATGTGGCTCTCCAGCAGGGATACGACTTCCTCAAATCCTGCCCTGAAATGAGATCCATCCTTCATGAAATCCTCCCCACTCCACCAAGAGTGTCTTTCCGCCGTCCACCTAACCTTCGCAACCTCTTAGTTCATCCCTATGAAATCCCCAAACCACCTTCCCTACCCTCTGGCTCCTACCCCTGTAACCGCCCCCGGTGTAAAACCTGTCCCATGCACCCTCCCACCACCACCTATTCCAGTCCTGTAACCCGGAAGGTGTACACGATCAAAGGCAGAGCCACGTGTGAAAGCACCCACGTGATTTACCAACTGACCTGCCTACACTGTGAAGCGTTCTATGTGGGAATGACCAGCAACAAACTGTCCATTCGCATGAATGGACACAGGCAGACAGTGTTTGTTGGTAATGAGGATCACCCTGTGGCTAAACATGCCTTGGTGCACGGCCAGCACATCTTGGCACAGTGTTACACCGTCCGGGTTATCTGGATACTTCCCACTAACACCAACCTGTCAGAACTCCGGAGATGGGAACTTGCCCTTCAGCATATCCTTTCTTCTCGCTATCCGCCAGGCCTCAATCTCCGCTAATTTCTAATTTCAATTTGCCGCCGCTCATACCTCACCTGCCTTTCAACTTCATCTTTGCCTCTGTACATCCGCCCCGACTGACATCTCTGCCCAAAAAATGCCCAAACTCTTTGCCTTTACAAATGTCTGCTTGTGTCTGTGTATGTGTGGATGGATATGTGTGTGTGTGCGAGTGTATACCTGTCCTTTTTTCCCCCTAAGGTAAGTCTTTCCGCTCCCGGGATTGGAATGACTCCTTACCCTCTCCCTTAAAACCCATATCCTTTTGTCTTTCCTTCTCCTTCCCTCTTTCCTGACGAGGCAACCATTGGTTGCGAAAGCTAGAATTTTGTGTGTATGTTTGTGTTTGTTTGTGTGTCTATCGACCTGCCAGCGCTTTTGTTTGGTAAGTTTCATCATCTTTCTTTTTAGATACATCTTTGTTTTTAGATATATATTTCCTACGTGGAATGTTTCCCTCTATTATAACCATATATATATAGATGAGGTGACTTACCGAACGAAAGCGCTGGCAGGTCGATAGACACACAAACATACACACAAAATTCAAGCTTTCGCAACAAACTGTTGCCTCATCAGGAAAGAGGGAAGGAGAGGGAAAGATGAAAGGATGTGGGTTTTAAGGGAGAGGGTAAGGAGTCATTCCAATCCCGGGAGCGGAAAGACTTACCTTAGGGGGAAAAAAGGACAGGTATACACTCGCGCGCGCACACACACACATATCCATCCACACATACAGACACAAGCAGACATATTTGAATGTGTGGATGGATATGTGTGTGTGTGCACGAGTGTCTACCTGTCCTTTTTTTCCCCCTAAGGTAAGTCTTTCCGCTCCCGGGATTGGAATGACTCCTTACCCTCTCCCTTAAAACCCACTTCCTTTCATCTTTCCCTCTCCTTCCCTCTTTCCTGATGGGGCAACAGTTTGTTGCGAAAGCTTGAATTTTGTGTGTATGTTTGTGTTTGTTTGTGTGTCTATCGACCTGCCAGCGCTTTCGTTCGGTAAGTCACCTCATCTTTGTTTTTATATATAATTTTTCCCACGTGGAATGTCTCCCTCTATTTTTTTTATATATATATATATATATATATATATATATATATATATATATATATATATGAGGAAGGGGGGGGGGGGGGGAGGGTGCAATTGAGAAAAGGGCAAGAATTAAGGAGAGGGTGCGATAGTTGGAGAAGGGGATATGAATTTGGGGACAGACAGGGCTGTTGTTATGTAGCATGTTGTTGTTGTTGTTGTTGGTGGTGGTGGTGGTGGTCTTCAGTCCTGAGACTGGTTTGATGCAGCTCTCCATGCTACTCTATCCTGTGCAAGCTTCATCATCTCCCAGTACTTACTGCAACCTACATTCTTTTGAATCTGCTTGGTGTAATCATCTCTTGGTCCCCCTCTACGATATTTACCCTCCACACTGCCTTTCAATGGTAAATTTGTGATCCCTTGATGCCTCAGAACATGCCCTACCAACCGGTCCCTTCTTCTTGTCAAGTTGTGCCACAAACTCCTCTTCTCCCCAATTCTATTCAATACCTCCTCATTAGTTATGTGATCTACCCATCTAATCTTCAGCATTCTTCTGTAGCGCCACATTTCGAAAGCTTCTATTCTCTTCATGTCCAAACTATTTATCGTCCATGTTTCACTTCCATACGTGGTTACGCTCCATACAAACACTTTCAGAAACGACTTCCTGACACTTAAATCTGTACTCGATGTTAACAAATTTCTCTTCTTCAGAAATGCTTTCCATGCCATTGCCAGTCTACATTTTATATCCTCTCTACTTCGACCATCATCAGTTATTTTGCTCCCCAGATAGCAAAACTCCTTTACTACTTTAAGCATCTCATTTCCAAATCTAATTCCCTCAGCATCACCCGACTTAATTCAACTACATTCCATTATCCTCATTTTGCTTTTGTTGATGTTCATCTTATATCCTCCTTTCAAAACACTGTCCATTCCGTTCAACTGCTCTTCCAAGTCCTTTACTGTTTCTAACAGAATTACAATGTCATCGGCAAACCTCGACGTTTTTATTTCTTCTCCATGGATTTTAATACCTACTGCAAATACATGGAAGAATCCTGGAGATACTAGAAGGTATCAGATAGATTACATAATGGTAAGACAGAGATTTAGGAACCAGGTTTTAAATTGTAAGACATTTCCAGGGGCAGATGTGGACTCTGACCACAATCTATTGGTTATGAACTGTAGATTAAAACTGAAGAAACTGCAAAAAGGTGGGAATTTAAGGAGATGGGACCTGGATAAACTGACTAAATCAGAGGTTGTACACAGTTTCAGGGAGAGCATAAGGGAATGGGGGAAAGAAATACAGTAGAAGAAGAATGGGTAGCTTTGAGGGATGAAGTAGTGAAGGCAGCAGAGGATCAAGTAGGTAAAAAGACAAGGGCTAGTATAAATCACTGGGTAACAGAAGATATATAGAATTTAATTGATGAAAGGAGAAAATATAAAAACGTAATAATGAAGCAAGCAAAAAGGAATACAAACGTCTCAAAAATAAGATCGACAGTAAGTGCAAAATGGCTAAACAAGGATGGCTAGAGGACAAATGTAAGGATGTAGAGGCATATCTCACCAGGGGTAAGATAGATACTGCCTACGGGAAAATTAAAGAGACCTTTGGAGAAAAGAGAACTATTTGTGTGAAAATCAAGAGCTCAGATGGAAACCCAGTTCTAAGCAAACACGGGAAAGCAGAAAGGTGGAAGGAGTATATAGAGGGTCTATACAAGAGCGATGTACTTGAAGACAATATTATGGAAATGGAAGAGGATGTAGATGAAGATGAAATGGGAGATATGATACTGTGTGAAGAGTTTGACAGAGCACTGAAAGACTTAAGTCGAAACAAGGCCCCGGGAGTAGATACAATTCCATTAGAACTACTGACCGCCTTGGGAGAGCCAGCCCTGACAAAACTCTACCATCTGGTGAGGAAGATGTATGAGACAGGCAAAATACCCTCAGACTTCAAGAAGAATATAATAATTCTGATCCCAAAGAAGCAGGTGTTGACAGATGTGAAAATTACCGCACTATTAGTTTAATAAATAACAGCTGCAAAATACTAACGTGAATTCTTTACAGACGAATGGAAAAACTAGTAGAAGCTGACCTCGGGTATGATCAGTTTGGTTTCCATAGAAATATTGGAACACGTGAGGCAGTACTGACCCTACGACTTATCTTAGAAGCTAGATTAAGGAAAGGCAAACCTATGTTTCTAGCATTTGTAGACTTAAAGAAAGCATTTGAAATTGTTGACTGGAATACTCTCTTTCAAATTCTGAAGGTGGCAGGGGTCAAATGCAGGGAGCAAAAGGCTATTTACAATTTGTACAGAAACCAGATGGCAATTACGAGAATCGAGGGACATGAAAGGGAAGCAGTGGTTGGGAAGGGAGTGAGACAGGGTTGTAGCTTCTCCCCAATGTTATTCAATCTGTATTTTGAGCAAGCAGTGAAGGAAACAAAAGAAAAACTTGGAGTAGGTATTAAAATCCATGGAGAAGAAATAAAAACTCTGAGGTTCACCGATGATATTGTAATTCTGTCAGAAACGGCAAAGGACCTGGAAGAGCAGGTGAACAGAATGGACAGTGTCTTGAAAGTAGGATATAAGATGAACATCAACAGAAGCAAAATGAGGATAATGGAATGTAGTCAAATTAAATCGGGTGAAGCCGCGGTAATTAGATTAGGAAATGAGATGCTTAAAGTAGTAAATGAGTTTTGCTGTTTGGTGAGCAAAATAACTGACGATGGTCAAAGTAGAGGGGATATAAAATGTAGACTGGCAATGGCAAGGAAAGCGTTTCTGAAGAAGAGAAATTTGTTAATATAGAGTATAGATTTAAGTGTCAGGAAGTCGTTTCTGAAAGTATTTGTATGGAGTGTAGCCATGTATGGAAGTGAAACGTGGACGATAAATAGTTTGGACAAGAAGAGAACAGAAGCTTTCGAAATGTGGTGCTACAGAAGAATGCTGAAGATTAGATGGGTAGATCACATAAGCAATGACGAGGTATTGAGTAGGATTGGGGAGAAGAGAAGTTTGTGGCAAAACTTGACTAGAAGGAGGAATCGGTTGGTAGGGCATGTTCTGAGGCATTAAGGGATCACCAATTTAGTATTGGAGGGCAGCGTGGAGGGTAAAAATCGTATAGAGAGACTAAGAGATGAATACACTAAGCAGATTCAGAAGGATGTAGGTTGTAGTAGGTACTGGGAGATGAAGAAGCTTGCACATGATAGAGTAGCATGGAGAGCTGCCTCAACCCAGTCTCCGGGCTGAAGACCACCACCACCACAACAACAACAACAACAACAACAACCACCACCACCACCCTGTATTCACCTGACCAAAAGTCTTGTTCTTCCTGCCACCGAACTTAACTAATTCCCACTATCTCTAACTTTAACCTATCCATTTCCCTTTCTAAATTTTCTAACCTACCTGCCCAATTAAGGGATCTGACATTCCACACTCCAATCTGTAGAACGCCAGTTTTCTTTCTCCTGATAACGACATTCCCTTGAGTAGTTCCCACCTGGAGATCCGAATGGGGGACTATTTTACCTCCGGAATATTTTACCCAAGAGGACGCCATCATCATTTAACCATACAGTAAAGTTGCATGCCCTCGGGAAAAATTACAGTTGTAGTTTCTCCTTGCTTTCAGCCATTCACAGTACCAGCACAACAAGGCCCTTTTGGTTAGTGTTACAAGGCCAGATCAGTCAATCATCCAGACTGTTGCCCCTGCAACTACTGAAAAGGCTGCTGCCCCTCTTCAGGAACCACGTGTTTGTTTGGCGTTTCAACAGATACCCCTCCATTGTGGTTGCACCTACGGTACGGGCATCGGTATTGCTGAGGCTCGCAAGTTTCTCCGCCAATAGCAAGGCCCATGGTTCATGGGGGGGGATTATGTAGCATAGGAATACAGGCAAAATGGGAGTGTGTGAGAGGGACAGGGTTTAAAATGGAGTAGACAACTATAAAAATATGTGTGGAGGAGGTTTAGACTCCTGTATCATGGCTCACTTTCACTTTTGTCAGCTTACAGATCTGTAGCCCAACCTCCATGCAGCTTTCGCCTCTGCAGTCCTCGATACGGTCTGGAGCACCATGTCCTACATCCAGTTGTACATTGTTGAGCTGTCTGTGTCACACTATTTTTATCCTTTTTCCTGTCTCTCCCTTCCTACCCTTCTTATTACTTTCTACTTTTGCATTTGTCTCGCATCTGTGCCAAGAGTGCAGCTCATCTGGTGCTATTCAGCTGTCAAACAGCTGTCTTGCATAGACGGGGTAGAGTTACCTGCTTAAGGTTTGTGTGTCTGTGTGTCTGTGTGTGTGTGTGTGTGTGTGTGTGTGTGTGTGTGTGTGTGTGTGTGTGTGTGTGTGTGGGCATGCCCACGCGTGTACATACAATTGTTTGTATTTGTTTCTTGCATGACAATAATTTCTTCACCAAATCTCACTTATGACAGTGTGAGATTGAATTTAATAAGCAGCATTGATTCCGTGTACTTAATGTGCCTGCTGTGAGTTAGCAAATAAAAAAGTTCTGAACTGTATGGTAATAGCTGATGAAACTTGAGTAGCTCACCACATCTCTGAATAAGCAAAGGCAAGTTTACTGTCAAAAAACAACGAGAATGCCAGTGAGGGAAACAGTAATAGATAATCTCTTGGGTCATATACCTTGTATGGGTGAGCTATACAGCATACTAATTTTCCATGGAGTGTAGCGGTAGTTGTGGTGGATGATTTAGTGTACTAATCATTGAGTGGCAGATCAGATCTTCACTTATTTTCAAATCTGAAAAAATATTTTGGTGAAAAAAATATTTATGAAGGGTAGTTATGTTCAAAATACTACTATGTTTTTGTAATAAAAAGAGGGCTTGTGTTTAGTCTCACAACTTGTATGGATTCTGAAAGTGACTACAGGAAAAATTACTATGTTCATATAAAAATATAGTCTTGCAGAAGTATTTACAGTGCTTCATATTTTTACATCCTGGACAACTCGTATACATATTTGTTCACCTGTAATTTCATTAAGTTTCGTAATTCTTCCTAATTTTATATTCACACTGAAATTTGTCTTTAATGATCCCATTGTTGATCTGTCATTACACCATTACCTTCCATCCTTTTTCTTCTTTGTTTTGAAGCAATGGAGTGATTGTATAGGATTCTCATGTGTGAGGGCAGTCACAATGGTTTGCGGTTTTACAAGTTGCAAGTGTCTCCTTAAAAGTCTTCACACAGGTGTCACTGGAATCACTAGTTCACAGCTACCCTTCCGCTACACATTAAAAGACTCTCTCTCTCGTTCAGCATGTTCTTTAGTCACCCGTTGGCATTCTGTACTCTTCCCCTTGCAAAGACAGCTGGTGCCTTCAAACTGATGTTACCATCTACAGATATTATCATTGCCTGGAGGATTACAATGTAACTTTATAAGGAATGTACATTGTAATGTAACAACAGATTCAGTCCTAGCAAACTATCAAACATCAAAAGCTTTCTGTTCAGTAGTACTACCTTTGCTATTAGAGCTTTCTAAAGAAAGATGCAGGGAACAGTGCATTTGTATGCACATTGGTACACAAACAAAACTGTTTGAGTTTCTCTTTCATTTGATGTATTATTTGTAATTTCAAGTTGAATGTAATGAATGCTACAAAGCTTTAAAACTCCAATGTTCATTTTGAAATACTTGGTATAACAATTTATTTAATTGGATAGATAAAAAACCTAGTAACGAAGCAGTGGCAGAACGCACACATAAAAGACTGTTGTAATTGGCAAGCTTTCAGAACCAGTGGCTACTTCTTCAGGCAGAAGGGTTGAAGGGGAAGGAAGAAGGGTGAAGGAAAAGGACTGGAGAGGTCTATGAAAGTGCGTAGATTTTGGGAAAGTCACCCAGAACTGTGGATCAGGGGAGACTATCGTATGGGATGAGAAGGAAATGTTGGTATAATGCTTTTCATACTAATTCCATAGGTATGTTATCTACAAATGGACTAACAGTTTTGTTGATAAGGTATGCTGTGCACAACGTACCTTATGACATGGTACAAAATGTGACATACGGCGACTCAAAGTAATTGAATAAAATGGTACCCATGAAATGCCTCTGTGGTTTTTATTTGGAAGAACTGCTTCATTGTATGAAATGCAGAACCCTCTTGCAAATTATTACTCTGTTAGTATGCAGATTATCCTACATTTTACTGTTCATATATCACACCCAGACAAATAAATGGGTCACTGCTGAAGAGACCAATGTGATTTTCACTGATACTGAGTGGTGACTTTTGCAGGCGGCAGCAAGAACTGGAGGCTGCTGGTGGTGGCAGTTCAAATAGTGCTGCAGGTGAGGAGAACCCCGCACTCGTGGCAGAGCTGAGGGCACTACGGCAGCGCAAGGAAGAACTAGAAACACATCTTGGTGTGCTCCAGGACTCACGCAGGCAACTTATGGTTCAACTGGAGGGTCTTATGAAACTACTGAAGGTGTGCATCTTCAACTCATTTCTTTAGAATATTTGGAAACTACTGCTGATCATTTATTCAGGAACAGAAAAGAAACAGTTGCATGGTTACAATGTTAAATGCAGCATTAAATACCAAACACATTCTTCTTACACTTTGTAAAAGTTGAAGTCAATGCCTTTCCTTTTGTAAACTATTTTCATGCAACTGCATTTCAGTCATTTTGCCATATATTTGCTCCCACATAGTCTAAATCTAATTGGTTGATAGATCAGAAGAGGGAGGCTGCAAGGACACGTTGAAATTCTGATTAATTTGAGAGGAGGATAATAATTACACTGAAAAAGACTTCTAACAAAACCGAGGAATCTGGGTTTGAGTTGTGGTCCATTATATGTTAATGCTTGTGAAAACTGTAGCATGTGTGATCAAAATGAATATTACACATGACAATTTGCAAATGATTGGAATTACAGAACTGAATGTGACTTTCAGAATATGGGGTACTGTGAAGCGCATAAATGCTGCAGTCAGAGCCTCTAAACCCCATGGCAACAAATGAAAGAAGGTTATAATTTGTGAAGTATCTCCCTTCATGTGTTTTCTGTGCATGTCCAAAAAACATCACTTGTGGTTGTTGATGGACCAAGATGAACAATTTGGTGGCCTTCTATGTCAAGTCATTTTCAATATGAGATATGCCAGGCAAAAGTGCAAACAGTGTGCCTCTTATTCTTTGATGGAAGTTCTGGTGTCTCTCTCCATGTGTGGCAGGGCATTTCTATGTTGAAATATAGTGTGTATAATTGCCGAAAGAAGGAATAAGACCCCAATGTCTAAATTAGGGACAGCTAAGAACTTTACTTGCATGCAGTGCTTGTATACACATGCCAGTCTCTCTCATCTGAATGCACACTTCCCCCTCTGCCACGCCACACTGTCTGAGTGGGAAAACGGGGAAGGGGGGAACTGTGAAACTGCAGCATATGGCTGTGTTTTGTATTTATCAACAACATAGATCACAAACAAAACAAATTTTTAGTATTATTTAAATATTTTTGACGCACTGAAGACATAAGGAAACAACAGAAAATCAAGGATGGAATGTAGCAGTATTATGAAAAGCATAGTTGGTTCCTCCCCCGTGAACCATGGACCTTGCCGTTGGTGGGGAGGCTTGCTTGCCTCAGCGATACAGATAGCCGTACTGTAGGTGCAACCACAATGGAGGGGTATCTGTTGAGAGGCCAGACAAATGCGTGGTTCCTGAAGAGGGGCAACAGCCTTTTCAGTAGTTGCAGGGGCAACAGTCTGGGTGATTGACTGATCTGGCCTTGTAAACCTAACCAAAACGGCCTTGCTGTGCTGGTACTGCGAACGGCTGAAAGCAAGGGGAAACTACAGATGTAATTTTTCCCAAGGGCATGCATCTTTACTGTATGGTTAAATGATGATGGTGTCCTCTTGGGTAAAATATTCCGGAGGTAAAATAGTCCCCCATTCGGATCTCCGGGCAGGGACTACTCAAGAGGACGTTGTTATCAGGAGAAAGAAAACTGGCGTTCTACGGATTGGAGCGTGGAATGTCAGATCCCTTAATTGGGCAGGTAGGTTAGAAAATTTAAAAAGGGAAATGGATAGGTTAAAGTTAGATATAGTGGGAATTAGTGAAGTTCGGTGGCAGGAGGAACAAGACTTTTGGTCAGGCGAATACAGGACATAAATACAAAATCAAATAGGTGTAATGCAGGAGTAGCTTTAATAATGAATAGGAAAATAGGAATGCGGGTAAGCTACTACAAAGAGCATAGTGAATGCATTATTGTGGTCAAGATAGACAAGAAGCCCACACCTACTACAGTAGTACAAGTTTGTATGCCATCTAGCTATGCCGATCAGGAAGAAATTGATGAAATGTATGATGAAGTCAAAGAAATTATTCAGATAGTGAAGGGAGATGAAGATTTAATAGTGATGGGTGACTGGAATTCGGTAGTAGGAAAAGGGAGAGAAGGAAATGTAATAGGTGAATATGGATTGGGGCTAAGAAATGAAATAGGAAGCCACTTGGTAGAATTTTGCACAGAGCACAACTTAATCATAGCTAACACTTGGTTCAGGAATCATGAAAGAAGGTTGTATACATGGAAGAATCCTGGAGATACTGACAAGTTTCAGATAGATTATATAATGGTAAGACAGAGATTTAGGAATCAGGTTTTAAATTGTAAGACATTTCCAGGGGCAGATGTGGACTCTGACCACAATCTATTGGTTATGAACTGTAGATTAAAACTGAAGAAACTGCAAAAAGGTGGGAATTTAAGGAGATGGGACCTGGATAAACTGACTAAACCAGAGGTTATACAGAGTTTCAGAGAGAGCATAAGGGAACAATTGACAGGAATGGGGGAAAGAAACACAGTAGAAGAAGAATGGGTAGCTTTGAGGGATGAAGTAGTGAAGGCAGCAGAGGATCAAGTAGGTAAAAAGACAAGGGCTAGTAGAACTCCTTGGGTAACAGAAGAAATATTGAATTTAATTGATGAAAGCAGAAAATTTAAAAATGCAGTAAATGAAGCAGGCAAAAAGGAATACAAACGTCTCAAAAATGAGATTGGCAGGAAGTGCAAAATGGCTAAGCAGGGATGGCTGGAGGACAAATGTAAAGTTGTATAGGCTTATCTCACTAGGGGTAAGATAGATACTGCCTACAGGAAAATTAAAGAGACCTTTGGAGAAAAGAAAACCACTTGTATGAATATCAATAGCTCAGATGGAAACCCAGTTCTAAGCAAAGAAGGGAAAGCAGAAAGGTGGAAGGAGTATATAGAGGGTCTATACAAGGGCGATGTAATTGAGGACAATCTTATGGAAATGGAAGAGAATGTAGATGAAGATGAAATGGGAGATATGATACTGCGTGAGGAGTTTGACAGAGCACTGAAAGACCTAAGTCGAAACAAGGCCCCGGGAGTAGACAACATTCCATTAGAACTACTGACAGCCTTGGGAGAGCCAGTCCTGGCAAAACTCTACCATCTGGTGAGCAAGATGTATGAGACAGGCGAAGTACCCTCAGACTTCGAGAAGAATATAATAATTACAATCCCAAAGAAAGCAGGTGTTGACAGATGTGAAAATTACCGAAGAATCAGTTTAATAAGCCACAGCTGCAAAATACTAATGCGAATTCTTTACAGACGAATGGAAAAACTAGTAGAAGCCAACCTCGGGGAAGATCAGTTTGGATTCCGTAGAAATGTTGGGACACTTGAGGCAATACTGACCCTACGACTTATCTTAGAAGCTAGATTAAGGAAAGGCAAACCTACGTTTCTAGCATTTGTAGACTTAGATAAAGCATTTGACAATGTTGACTGGAATACGCTCTTTCAAAATTCTGAAGGTGGCAGGGGTAAAATACAGGGAGCTACAGGCTATTTACAATTTGTACAGAAACCAGATGGCAGTAGTAAGAGTCGAGGGACACGAAAGGGAAGCAGTTGTTGGGAAGGGAGTAAGACAGGGTTGTAGCCTATCCCCGATGTTATTCAATCTGTATATTGAGCAAGCAGTGAAGGAAACAAAAGAAAAATTCGGATTATGTATTAAAATCCATGGAGAAGAAATAAAAACGTCGAGGTTTGCTGATGACATTGTAATTCTGTCAGAGACAGCAAAGGACTTGGAAGAGCAGTTCAACGGAATGGATAGTGTTTTAAAAGGGGTATATAAGATGAACATCAACAGAAGCAAAACGAGGATAATGGAATGTAGTCGAATTAAGTCGGGTGATGCTGAGGAAATTAGAGTAGGAAATGAGATGCTTAAAGTAGTAAAGGAGTTTTGCTATTTGGGGAGCAAAATAACTGATGATGGTCGAAGTAGAGAGGATATAAAATGTAGACTGGCAATGGCAAGGAAAGCGTTTCTGAAGAAGAGAGATTTGTTAACATCGAATATAGATTTAAGTTTCAGGAAGTCATTTCTGAAAGTATTTGTATGAAGTGTAGCCATGTATGGAAGTGAAACAGGGACGATAAATGGTTTGGACAGGAAGAGAATAGAAGCTTTTGAAATGAAATGTGGTGCTACAGAAGAATGCTGAAGATTAGATGGGTAGATCACATAACTAATGAGGAGGTATTGAATAGGATTGGGGAGAAGAGGAGTTTGTAGCACAACTTGACTAGAAGAAGGTATCGGTTGGTAGGACATGTTCTGAGGCATCAAGGGATCACCAATTTAGTATTGGAGGGCAGTGTGGAAGGTAAATATCGTAGAGGGAGACCAAGAGATGGATACACTAAGAAGATTCAAAAGGATGTAGGTTGCAGTAGGTACTGGGAGATGAAGCAGCTTGCACAGGATAGAGTAGCATGGAGAGCTGCATCAAACAAGTCTCAGGACTGAAGACCACAACAACAACATTGTCACATTCATGATATTTGACTTGTCTTCATTCAGTTCTGTCAAAAACTGTTACAGCTAATAATGCAATAATGTGTGCAACCTCAGAAAATTTAATGTGTGCACCACCAGTTCCATCATGTGTTCCATGCCTGCATATTTAATACAAAGTTCTTCTTGATGTGCAGAACGTTGATTCCCATACAAATCATCTGTCAATTGTTATAATTCTTAGCTGTTTCATTACCAGCTGAATCTTTAAATTGTGTACATATGGTGATTTAATGCTGCTTCATAGCAAATTTGCATTACCTATCGACTTGTGACTACATAATAGAAATTGAGAGTTGTTGTCCTTCTCCTCTATGATTCCCATTCATTTTTAAAGGACTGCAACAAAAGATTGCTAGATGGCCTCTTTTTGTTGAAACAGCCACTTGACCTGTAAACTCCTCTGATTCTATGAGCAAATAGTGAAGGATAAAAAGCACTTACACCATAAGTCTGCTGAACTGGAGAAAGACATGCTGACCAAAAAAAGGTGCACCAAATGCTGGTAGAAAACATTGCAGCACACTGCTAAATGAAATTTCACACCATGCCAAGGAGGACCGAGCAAAACCAAGGTGGACCAAGTAGTGCTGCGAGAGGCCGAGTCTCAGACCACACACAGGCAACTGATTGTGCACAAATGAAATTTTTGACACTGTCTCTGACCTGCTCTAAACTGTCCTTGATGTAGTGATTACTGCTAGTGATGCCATCATAATGTGCAAGTCAATGTTACATGTTGTATACAGTGGCATCTCAAACTCTCTCACCTGCCATTTTTCTGCTGTGCCACTCAGTAATGCAGGTTGCCAGATTGTATCACCATTCTAGTGTCCAACATGTATGAAGTCATCTGTATGGACTCATCTGTAAGCATATCATTTTGCCACTAAGAGTGTCATTAACAGTGTCTGTGAGGCCCCTTGTTTATGGTTTCTGGGATGAAAGCCAATGTTGCAGCCCACATGCTACCAGGTCGGACTGCAGAAGATGGCATCAAATCATCCCAGCAGACAGGTCCACACATACCGCAGTTCTCCAGCATAAAGCCAGCACTGTAGATGAGACACTGTGGTTCTTCATGACTATGCTGACAATAGGGATGATGTCTAAGTTGTGGTTATATTGTGTTGCCCTGTAGCTGCTTGCTGAATTGCTTCAATTCACTATTTCCAGTCACAGCTCACTGTCATGGCTTCACATCCTGTATGAGATAAAATGTCAGTGTTTTGATGACAGTTTCCCAGAAACCAATGATGTTGTCAGATTCTGGTTTCAGTTGTACTGTTTGTGAAAACTGTGTCGTTAATCTCATTGTGCTGAGCAGCCAGCTTTGTACTGGATGTTCAGGCTTGTCCTTGGCTACAGTTTTCTGATCCCCCCCCCCCACACACACACAGGCAGGTGCTAATGCTCACATAGAATGCTGTGCTGTAGTTGCAGCAATGTTGTTATACTTACATTGCTGTTAGTAAGTGACAACAGAGGGATCTTGAAAGAGTTTCCAGTTGTTTCCTACCATGTACCTTAACCCCAAAATTGCCATTATTAATTGTGGTGCAGGTCCTAATTGTCTTTATAAAAATAGATCCCATAAACACTGTTTGAAGTGGACACATTTCACTGTTCATGGTTTTCACTCACCGTGTCATATTTTCAGTTCACAGACCACTAGTACAGCAGAACATCATCTGCAATGTTTTAATGGACAAGAACATGGAGGGAGTGCATGACTGTAACAATTAATCCAAAATCCAGTTCAAATTCACTGTGCAGTATTCCATAAATGAGTACATATACATACAATAATAGTTTTGAAATGATTGTCTGGGACAATATTTTTATTACAAGGAATCTGAAAAATTCATGGTTCGTGATAAATGCAAATACACATCTAAATTCCACCCAAAAATGCAGAATTACCTAATACGTGCTATTTCGTGGCAAATTGTGTTCTGATGAACTATATCATCAGAGATAGTTTGAAATAGCTTTATTTTCTGCATATAAATACTGAAAATGTACTCAATTTTGGTTACTGGTATTGCAGATCCTCTAGTGAAGCCCAGTTTCTAAAGATAATGTGTGTAAGAACATGTTTGCAAAATAAAAAGTGCATGAACACAATAATGTATCAGTGTGCTCAATGGTCTGATGTCATACCACTTGTGGGCCATTGTGAGATAATCACCATGTAATCCAACGTGGAACTCAACTGTGGGGTTTGAACAAAGAAACACTTACATTTTTTGGCTAGCTTAAGTTCAAAAGTGGGTCCAATTCAGACACTTTAATGTGGCAGTTTTAGGTGACAGGTGTTTTGAATTGTGGTTGCTCAGATACTGGTAGATGTCTGGCCTGAAATACTTAGTATAGCCAGAAGAGTGTACATGGTTGCTAGATGTTATTGTGCCACTTGAGGGAATATAGTGTTATATTAAAATGTTAGACAATAAAACTTTTTGCCTGTTTCAATTATTTGTGTGAACTGACATTAAGTGACTATCCATTTAGTGCAAAACATCCAGTCCATGTATATTAATAAGGAGTCCTAGAAGAGTGTTCTGCTGTAGCTCATATTTTGATGGTAGAATATACAATTTTTGTTGGTGTTATGGACAGCTTCTCCATCCTGCCTGCCTTTGCTTAGCAGGTGCCCACTCACCACCCCGTTCTGCATGCACAAAATTACTACATCCATTTTTGTATACTAATATTTGGAATGTTATGTACAGAATCACCAAGCTTCACCACGCTCTACCCCAAATTCATCTCCACGTTCAACAAAATCACCCCCGCTACCACCTGGTGCTGGTGCTCCATCATCAAGGTCAGCCCCTCCAACTCCTGGTGGCCAGCTTCAGCCTACCATGATGTCCTCACTTGGTTCAGGAGCTGATTCTCTCACAGGTGTTGGGGGAGATGTAAGATCAGCTTTTGGAGCATCCTCAGGTATTGTAGGTAAATATTCATTTTCAGTCATTATTATGAATATATGTGGTTTCATCTTTTATGTGTAATATAGTCGTACATGAAACTGTTTTTTTTTTTTTCTCCTGGATAACTCGAATTTTAACTTTCAATTGACATGGCATGTGCACTGAGCAGTCTTTCACTCTTCAGAAGGGTGTGTGTGTGTGTGTGTGTGTGTGTGTGTGTGTGTGTGTGTGTGTGTGTGTGTGTAAATGTACTGTTTCTGGCAGTTTAAAATTGTGTGCTGGACAGGGTTCAAGTCTTAGTTCAGTACATGTTTTTAATCTGCCAGTAAGTTCATACCAGATGTATTTCAACCTGCTGATTTCTAAAGTAAAATTTTGAAGAACAGGTGTAAAAGCAGTATCTCAGTTGACTACACAGAGGTGGCAAAAGTCGTGGGGTAGCTATATGCACATACGCAGATGGTGGTAGTATCATATACAAAAGATATAAAATGGCAGTGGATTGGCAGAGCAATCATTTGTACTCAGATGATTCATGTGAAAATGTTCCCAACGTCATTATGGCCACACAATGAGAATCGGCAGCATTTCAGTGTGGAATGACAGTTGGAGCTAGATGCTCGGGACATTCCATTTCGGAAATCATTAGGGAATCCAATGTTTTGAGATCCATAGTGTCAAGAGTGTGCCAAGAATACCATATTTCAGCCATTATCTCTCATCATGGAGAATGCAATCACCAATGGCCTTCACTTAATCCTTGAAGTGGGCATGACAGACACGTCTATCCACACTCTGCTAATTCTGTGGCTAGTAGCTAACGGGCTTGACGAGTTATCAGTCTGCCATTGAAACTGTGGTATTGGTTGAGCTTCATCCACTAGGCAACAGCTCTTTTCAGGCAATGCAGCATATTCTGGGCTAGTATAACATCTTCCACCCAAGTGAACATCGATAATATGCATCCTGTAAAGCATCTGCAAAAGCACATGATTTTTGTTTGTTTGTGTTCGCTGCTGCATTAGTGAGCTGATCTTTTGCAGAGATGAATAGAAGTCTTTTTTTCTTTCAGATTTTAGAATAAAGCAGCTGCTTTTAGCAAGTGATGATAATTTCAGTGACAGTTCTGAAATATTTCAAGATACGGATTTTGAGTCTAGTGAAAGTGATTTCAATTCAGAAACAACTGATGACTAGACACTAATGCAGCAAATGGTGCCTAGTGCATTTGTGTGTCCTAGTTCAGTTCATGATCAGTATTTGTTCAGTAGTAGCATCAGTACAGTTATGCCTCTAAAACAGTATAATGTGTTAGGTTGTTTTATGTGTTTTGTGAATGATGCTTTGTGAAAAATAATAGCTGAACAGAAGGACTTCCATTCACGACCACCATAGCTTCTCGTCACAATTCAGCAGCATGTTCCAGAGTTCAGTTGTCAGACTACTACAAGGATGAGGTAAAAATACTTTTTGGAATGCTCTTACTTCAAAGAATTTTTTCCAAACCAGCACACAAGATGTATTTTTCAAAGAAAGAATCAGTGGACACACCTTTCTTCAGGAAACTGATGAGTGAAAAGTGGTTTCATCTTTTATTGAAATTCCTCCACTTTGCTGACAATACCTCATATGATGCACTAGGCACTATCAGCAGAAAAGCATCCAATTATGGAGCATCTGCAAGGTAAATTCAGATCAATATACGTGCCAGAAAGGAACGTCACAGTTGAGGAATCGTTGTTGTTCTGGAAAGGATGACTTGGATGAAGCCAATTTATGCCATCAAAGTGCAGCAGATTCAGCATCAAATTTTACGAATTTGGTAAAACCCGCTGTAGGTATGTATGGTACTTCATTATTTACCCTGGAAAGGACACTAATTATGTTAGCCATCAGGAGAAACAATAACCTCTCAAATTGTTTTGGAGCTTGCTCATGATCTCCTTGGGAAAGGCCACTGTATTTATCTTGATACATGGTACACCACTCCAGATTTGGTGGACAAATTAACCAGCAATAATACCAACATTTTCAGCACAATGCAGCAAGATGGGAAGGGGTTCTCTGGCTTCATAAAAAAAATAAAAAATGAAGGAAGAAGAGTACATAACAGGTTACAGAGGTAAGCATATGGTAATGAAATGGAAGGACCTTCCGTAACAATACATTTTTAAATGTAAACTCAAAGAAGGGAATCGTTCAAAAGCCATGTGTTGTCATTGATTACAACAAAAATATGTGAGGAATAGGTAGATGCAGTGGTCAGGAGCAAGCTGAAAAAATACTATCAGAAGCTTTTCTGCCACTTGTTGGACATTGCATGCTTCGTGCATATTTTCTGTACAAGAAGCATGATGGTAAACAAAGTAGAATGAGCTTCATGATTAGTGCTGATGAACAGTTGGCCATATCTTCACCACAACAAGGGACATAATTGGGACGCACACCTAGAACACCAAAAGCGACACACCTTACAGCCAGGCAGTTTCCAGACTTTTTTCTGCCCACAGTGAAGAAATGACCAGCAAAGAGTTGTGTGGCGTGCGTGAGAAATGGCTTTCACAATGAGACTTCATACCGGTGTGCATCATGCTAAGTTTCCATGTGTGCAGCTCCTTGCTTTAAAATGTTTCGCACTGAAGAAGACAAGCAATACCATAAAAATAAATTTTTGTTAACTTCTGCAGTATATCTTATCCATTCCCACCCAATATCAATTTAAATTCAAAAATAAAATATGAAGGAAACTATTATATATGAGAGAAGCACCGCCATGCCAGGATGTACTGGCACATATTACATACTGAGGAAGAGACACGCACATGCAAGCTACCCGCTTAACAGGTTAACGACCAAGAGCAGCAGCATTTGTGTAGGGTTGTCAGTTCTGACAGACAAGCAACACTGTGTGAAATAACCCCAGAAATCAATGTGGGACATACGACAAACACATCCGTTAGAACATTGTGGTAAAATTTGGCATTAATGGGGTATAACAGCAGAAAACTGGTGCAAGTACCTTCAGTAACAACATGACAGGATCTGCAGTTCTTCTAATGGGCTTGTGACAATATTAGTTGGACCTTAGGAACTGGAAAACAATGGCCTGGTACAATGAGTCCTGATTTCAGTTGGTAAAAGCTGACTGTGGGATTAGTGTGTGGTGTAAACCCTATGAAGCCATGGATCTGTGTTGTCAACAAGGCACTGTGCAAGCTGGTGATGGCTCCATAATGCAGTGGGCTATGTTTACATGGAATGGATTGGGTCCTCTGGTCCAACTGAAATGATTTTAGACTGGAAGTGGTTTTGTTTGGCAACTTGGAGACCATTTGCAGCCATCATGAACTACATTTTCCCAAACAATAATGCATGTTATCACTAGCCCACACCCTGTTTATGATTGGTTTGAAGAATGGCCAAACAGATCACCCAACATGAATCCCATTGAACATTTATGAAATATAATCCAGAGCTCACATCATACACAACATCTTGCACTGACAACACTTTTGCAATTATGGATGGCTATAGAGGCAGCATGGCTCATTATTTCTGCAGAAGAGTTCCAGTGACTTCTTGACCCCACGCCATGTTGAGCTGCTAAACTTTGCTGGCCAGGAGACGGTCCAACACAATATTTTGATGTATCCCATGACTTTCATCATCTCAGGGTAAAGCGTTTATAAGTTTTCTTTGCATTTTTCTGTACCTGTAATTTGCTTTTTAAAAGAAAGGAAAAAAAGAAAACGAAAGAAAAAGAAAAAAAAAATTAGTCAAGTAATTACTGTTTTTCTTCATATTCCAATTTGTACATAAAAACAACACAGTGACTCTGAGGTTAAGACAGTGGACATGCATTCAGGAGGAGCAGGGTTCTATACCCATCCTGGCTATCCCAGTTTAGGTTCTCTGTTGTTTCCTTAATATTCCTTTAGGCAAATGCTGAGGTATTTAATTTGAAAAAGATGTGTCCAGTCATCCCAACCCCAGCTCAATTATCTCCACCAGGATATTAAACCTAATTTTACTTGCTTTCTTCTCTTCTGCACAGAGAAACTTCTTGTCTTTATGCTCTTAAATCTTTTCAGTTTCAGTAACACACAATATTTCATGTTGTGTATGGCTCTAGTTACAGTAAGGAAATCTTCCCATCTCTGACTTCCCTAAATAGCTTTAACACAGTGAGATAATCGAGGTAAATCAACCAAAAATTAAGATAAAGACACTAGTTTATTATGCTTACTTTCTCTCTCTTTGTTGTAACATTATACAGCTAACTTATTTATCCATCAGAAGTCAGAAGTATTAATATTATGTAAAGTAGATAACTATACACCTCACAGAGGACTCCTTAAAAATACACAATTATATTTGCTACTATTAATGCAAACCAGTTTCAGATAAATTTCACAACTGCAATATAAGACAAAAAATTTCAATGCTGTCTTTGCATTCTTCTCTAGTAATCAGAGTGCAGTTATGTATTTTGTTCTACAAGTCATCATCAACCTCCCATTAGACTCAAACCTCTGTAAGTTAAAGAACATGTATATATGCTGTATCTTACTGGCCACTCCTTTTAAAAATTATCTGATAATCTAGATTAAAGGACTGAACAATGGAGAGATTAAAGGGCTGAACAATGTTGGAAAAAGGTTGGATTACTAGTCACCACAAAGACCGTTAAAACAAACACACACACACACACACACACACACACACACACACACGCACGCACACGCACACACGCAAACGTGCGCGCGCAAAAATCAAGCACTCCTCACACATACGTGCCTGCTCTCTACCCACTGGTGTCCTGTCGAGAAGAAGCTGTGAGGAAGAGGGGGTGGGGGGGGAGAATATCAGGGTTATGTGGGGAGGAGAAGATCCAGCACTGCCTGATGTAGCATACAGAGACTAGATGGTGGCCAAACAAGGCTGCATGGCAGTATCTGGAGGCTGTGGGGGAGGGGGGGGGGGATAGGGAGTGAAAAAGGAGGGCAGCAGAGAGGGGAAAAGACCCATGGTGTTGGCTCCAGGTACACAGAATAGATATTCAAGAGCAAGAGGCAGCAGGTGCAAGCTATAGGAATGTGATAGGCACCGGAGCCAATACGTTCATACAGCACATGATGGCAATGACATGGAAGAATGCATTGAGAGGGGCTGACGTGACAGAGGTTGTTGGGTAGAAGGTATGGGTGCAGTGGTTAGCGGAGATTGAGACCAGGACTATTACAGGACCCAAGAAAATGTTGCACCCGCTCAGTGCAGATAAATTGATGACTGGGTGAATCCACATGGCACTGGCTGCAAAGCAGGCATTGAACTCAAGTTTGTTTTGCCTGGTAGAGTATTCCACCTCTGGATTGGCAATTCTGCTCTTGGCCACAGGTCATTTGTTCTGGTGGACAGCTGGTTAGTTTTCATACCCATATGAAATGCTGTGCAAAAATCGCAGTAAAGCTTGTATTTGACATGGCTGCTTTCACAATGATTTTCAATTTTCTTAGAGTTTGCCAGTGTCTGTTCCTCACAAATTTGGTACTACAGAAACAAACCTCGATGGTGCAGACATTCCTGAACCACCTCTGCTCCCTCTGCAAGATACTGTTAGCGTATACTCCACAATATCTGTCAAATTGAAATCTTTGCCTTTGAACACCTGGAAGAGCACTTCAGAAACCACTACAGACACCACCTCCAAAAATCCTACTCCCACCTTGGAGTGCCACTACCCATCAACACCTATCCTAACCCCAGTGAACCCCTTCATCAACCCATCATGGTCCTCAGACCCTGCCTTTTGACCTTTTCCATGAGCCACATTCTCGAAAACTTAAAAAATCCTACAGAAGTTTCAGTCCTTTCTAAAGAGCTCAGCTTCAGCCACACACCCAAACGTTCAGCCACACTGGACTTCCAGGTCTTACCATGGAAACACTTCATTACCAGTCCCTCCAAACAAAGCCAACTTCATTCCAACATAGACATTTGCTCTTCAGTTCGTACCACCATCCATGACCTCGCCCTCTCCCACCTAACCAGCCTATGGATACCTTCCAGGAATTTACCACCTTCAACTTGGCCTTACCATCCTTCCCATGGTCTCTTCCCAAGAACATAAACGCGTCAATAGAAGAAAGAACAGCCATCTGCAACCTCAAGACAAACCCGGATTTGATGACCCTCACTGCAGACAAAGGTTCCACCATTGTGATAATGAATCACAGTGGCTACCTGACAGAAGGCATCTGCCAACTGTCTGTCTCCTGCAACTACAATCTCTGCCATAGTGATTCTATCCCTGAAGTCCTGCAAAATCTCCAGTCCTTACTCAAATCCATTGGCCCATCCCAAAATCTCTCCATGAAATCTCCCCCTCCTCACCCCAGTGAGACCCTGCACATTCACCTTGTACAAGATTCCCAAACATGTCAACCCAACAATCTTGGATGCCCCCAGTGCTCCCAGTGAAAGAATCTCTACCCTTGCCAATAAATATCTCCAACCAGATGCTTGTAGCCTAGCATCTCATATTAATGATTCAGACCACTTCCCTCACTCACTCTCAACCATCCAAACCCTATCACCACCTTGATCCACACTCAATACTGTTGATGCCACCCCCCTATATACCAACATCCCTCATGGCCATGGCCTTACTGCTATCAAAAACTTCCTCTCCCAGCAGCCTTCAGATTCCAAACCCACTACACCATTCCCAATTCATCTACCCAATTACATCCTCACACATAATGACTTCTCCTTTGAGGGAAAGATATATAAATAAATATGTGGCACAATCACATGCGAAAACATAGTGCCCTCCTATGCCATTGTGTTCTCATCTATAGTAGGTCTCCCTAGCCTCCCAAAACTCTAAACCCCTGGTCAGGTTCATCGATGATACCTCCATGATATGGACCCAGTTCAAACCAACCTACCCTAATTCATCCACAGATTCTCCCACTTGTCTCACCTGGTTGTCCATAATCAACATGCCACCTTCATGGATGTTGACCTCCACCTCCCTGATGGCTCCATCACACCTCTGTCCACATCAAGCCCACTAACCATCAACAGTACCTGCATTTTGATGAATGTCATCCCTTACACACCAGAAAATTGCTTCTATATAGCCTGGCCAAGGCATATCTGCAGTAACAAGAATTTCCTTGCCCAGTATGCTGAAGATATCACTGTGGCCTTCACAGGTAGTCTGCAATCAGATTTCCAATGTCACATCTTCACACAGCCATCTCCCAAACATTAACCAAAAGAACCAGCCACAAAATAACCACCCCTTCATCATTCAGTATGAAGCTATCATCTTCATATCATCTAAGTTGTGCTCAGTAGGAGTGAGGTCAGGTACCCTCATGTCCATGTAATGTTTATAATATTGCTTTGAGTAATGGGTTGATGGATTTCCATTGTGAATGGAACAGTGTACAGCAAGTTGCTATAGGTAAGCAGATGATACAGGTGTTGGGTGGTGTCGTTTGCTATCCACGTCAGGAGTGATAGCTGATGTAGTACGGGTCTCAGTTCATCCCTTGCAAACATTAACCAAGTTGAGATGCTGTAATAGGCCTAAACTTCATGTTTCTGTTAAGACAGATTCATTACTTCATGTGGATTTTTAGTTTGTAAATATTCTGCCATCAGCATGACCCATTATGTATAATTACTTCCAGGTCAGATGATGATTTGCTGTACTTTGAGCATCCAACAGTAGTATTACTGGGAATCTGTTACTAGTGCAGACAAATGTAGTACCTGGACAACTTCAGAGATTTTGTGCCCCTCACATCTGGTTCCAATAGTCTGGTCTCAATCACATCCACTGACAAATTCTCTTTTGTACATTATGCGACTTCTGTTAACAATTCAGCTCAATGTCTGAGTGAATTACAGTGGCACACTATACTGATTCGATCCATTTCTTGCAGTAATTAAATTATTCTTCTGCAGCATGGCAGCTATTGCTAATTAAGTTGATCATCAATGTTTTTTGTTAGTTGTTTGAATTGTTCCATTTATTGGACTTCTGAGTATCCATTGTCAGTCTTACCAAGTTGGAAAAATGAAAGAGATATAGAAAATTAATAAAAGAACTATGCTGATCATCAAAAGTTTCTTTAGTAAGAGTGAGACTATCTCAGAAATGCTCAACACAATGATCTTAAAGGTTAAATTGGAAACATTATGACAGACAGTGAATTCTACTGTAAGTAAGGCTTCCTGCACATTGTCCACAAATAGAAAGGAAAGGGGGACAGGGCAATGATGATGTCAATGCAGTGCTTGTTCTCTATTGCACACCATACAATGACTTGCAGAAAACAAATGTATATATTGGCCTAGACACTTTATCCAGATGACTACTATCCCATTTTGACATGGGACGTAATATACAGCCTAGTATTTTTTTTATATTTTATTTTTTTTTTTATTTTTTGAGTTGGGAGGGGAGGAGGAATTATTAAAAGGTAAAAATCTGTGCTTTTAATTTGTTTATAGAAGATCTGTTTGTAAATAAACAAAACAGTATGTCTATTGTCTTTTGTTTCTTTAATATTCAGACATCACATATTTGTGTCTGGAAAATTTATTTTTCCTGGTTATATCTGAAAATTTACAGTAATACCTCATTTCACTAGGATCATCTACATCATCTTTGGCTGGGTCAACAAACAATTCTGGAACAACAAACAGCAGTAGTCGAAGCCTTCGCAATGACTTGCTAGTAGCAGCTGATTCTGTTACAAATGCCATGTCCACACTTGTCAGGGAACTAAACTCCGGTGAGTTCCAGTTCATATCTCATTTTAATTACATTGTATTCCCAAACTTCAGCTAGAATTTGTTTGGAGATAAAATAATTTAAAAGATTAACAAAATAATTAATGCTTTAATAAACAAGCCCCTTGATATGAAAGTAATTATTTCACATCTGAATGTTTCTTTTATTGCTTAATTTTGGGGGATTTCACAGTGATTTGCATCACCAGTTCAAAATTTTGTGTGGAAGAGATGCTTTTGGGAATACAGTGTATTAATTTTTATTTTAATAAATGTGAAAAAAGACAGATTCCATCAGGTTTATTAAGGAGTATTAATAAATTCTGTCTGAACATGGTTTGAGTATCACTAATTGTTCCCTAAAATATAAGTCATAAGTAAGAACTTTTGGTTAGCGAGTTCTTAACACACCAAATATAAAGGTGAGATTCTTTAGCTACTTACTTCTGCATACACTGATGATGCCAGCTTCACGTATGTTACATCATGATTGTCTTTGCCTTTTATTTAGTTCCCATTAGTCATTTTAACTGCATTTTTCTCTTTTCTCTTTCTCTTCTGCATTACATTACTACTCTGTCTGCCACAAGCCTATTTTCCTTTTTTAAAAAAGATCTTGTTGCATAATACTGCTTACTCTTTACTAAAAAAGGGCAAATAATTTAAGGTTGGAGTTGAAATTGTGAAGGGATAGTAAAGTGAAAAACGAAGGAGAAGAGCTGACAAAAGTAAAAAGGCGAAAATGATGGGTGAACTATAACACACAAGAAACAAATTGAACTCAGAATATGCAACAAAAACTATGATTCTTTTATGCACATAATTTATTTACAGTGAAAACTATGAATATATGACCAAAGCAGTGAAATAATTCGTACCTCACATGTTTACTATAGGGGGAGAGGGTTGCCAAGGTCAGCATCCACCATATTGCTGATTACTTCATTTCTCAGATACTGTCATTGGCTGTTACACTGTTTTGTAAGCTGGTTATTTTCTCCCTCTTCTTGTACAAACTGTCTAACATAATGATTGAAGATGTCATAAATATCTTTCATAGAGCCATGATTGGAGACCTTCTGTATTGGTCTCTTTGTAATATTCTCAAGTGGATGGTAGTATCACTTTGTGCCTCCATTCATTATTGCACATCCTATTGCAAAATTAATTATTTCTGGAAGTTTTAGATACTCCAGTAATATGTCTCATCTTGTGGCAAGTGCTTTCCTTAGCATTTCTCCTGCTCATTGTGACTCCTTCTTTGTTTAATCTGAGTAACATGAGTGTCTTTCTTTCCTTCCCTCTTGGTCTCACAGATTACCTCCCACTAAAGTTGCATCTAATGTTACATGTTGAAGTTTCAGTCGCTGTCACATGCACCTTTTTTGTAACTGTGTGGTGATACATTTTGTGTTAACTGTAAATACTTTCACAACTTACATATCACCAAAGGATAAAGACCAGATCGTGGATCTGTATTACATAGTTCTTCTATTCATATAATCATTTACTGCTACAGTTTATTATACAAGTATTACCTGGTGGACAAGTGGATCATGACCAGAGCACATAAACTGTTCAGTTACTTTGAGCCAATAGTTTCAAGTACCAGTAGTGCAGATTCTGTAGTGCAACTATTCTGTCTAAGATACTGGCATGGGCTTTTGGAATTATGATGTTGTACAATTTTTTATAATACTGTCTACAGTAACTGATTTCTCTTTTCCAAATGTTCTTATCACTACACATGTTTAACTTTTTTGCCTTAATTAATCATGGATAGCATGTTTGTGGTAATAACTTCATGACCCATCCATATTATTATTAAGAGCGATATAAGATGTAAACAGAAATCGAAGAGGAATTCATCGTTTACCAGGGTTAACAAACAACATAGGTGGAAAACACAGGGATTCTTTTTTGCAGACAGCTGCATATATACTACTACATAAAGACAATACATTGTTTAACATTGTTACTGAAGATCTCAAAGTTCTTTACCAATTTACTTCAGATTTTTAAACAATACTGTAACAAACACTGAGATGCACATAGGCTATAAAGTTTTTTAAACAACAATGTACTGGTTTTGTGTGAAAGCAAGCTGCAAGAAAGAAAACACTGTGCTGTGAAGATGTGTGGTCGAGTTTACTTTCTCGCAGTCAGTTTTAAGTATGATAGCAGGGCATATATACTATTAGACAAATTTTTCTCCCATATTATTTCTCTTTATATATAACTTTAAACAAAAATTTTATGGTTTTTGTTTCCTTCCTCACAGTTGGTTTTAACAGAAAACAGGGAATTTGTATTTAAGGCTGATTAGCTTATGGTTAGTATACTGTTACGGAATTCGAATTGTCCAAATCTTTGTAATCCTACCCATTCACAGATTAAAACTATGCAAAATGCTGTTATTGGAGCCACTATCCTCACAGCTCCAGCAGCTGGGATCTCTCTCACATCCCATATACCAATAATCCCTCCACTCATTTTAAGCAACTTTATTTCTCAGTCAAGGTTTTGATTGCAATACATACAAACAAGGCTCAAGGTTAGAAAAAGGGGATGGTCATAAGGCGAAAGATACGGTTGGAGAGATGGGAAGGAAGTGGAGATGGAGAGAGGGGGGATTAGGAGACCAGGTTGTATATCCGATTCCAATACATGTTTAGCAATTGCAAATCATTGCTGCTTTCACTAGTAAGATTATATTGCTTTGGACATTTGACATATAAAATGACAAAGATCACAACAGTGGTGAATGTTAATGAAATCATTTGGAAAACTGGTGTATATCTCGAATTTGGAATGGCACTAGTTATTTATTTAAGGATAATGACTTTTAAGTTTACTGTCAGCAGTTTATCTACAGCTGTAAACAAACTGAGGGCACAAGTTTACTCTACAATCACAGCAATTCCATTGTAGACTCATATGTGTTATTGATCTGTAATACTATATTATCTGAAAAAACATCCACATAGTTGATATTAACTTATCGAAAGACAAACAAGAAAAGGTTAGTTAACATTTGCAGAGGAGATAAAAATACAGCAAAGGGAAAGAGATATGAGGGGCCATGAGCCATATAAGTAATGAAGGGTATCTCAAAGCCTGCTGTAATGCTCTGAACTAAATATCACTTTGACAGCTTTAAAGTCCGACCTGTGAATCATGTAAGTTTTTGTTTCTTGAGACTCAGTTTGATTTTATTTTATTTTGAAGTTTGCTGTCATCAGTAATGTTACTACATTCACATTGTTTCTGTTATCCTGCCAGTACACAATGCACAACCAATTTTAAGAGAATCTTTATGTTTACAGAAATAGCATTTTTTTCTTCATTTCGAACAGAGCTGCCTTCAGATCATCTTGCAATTTAGTCATCAGTTTACATAATTATGTTAAACATTCTCTATTTTATGAAGATATCAATTCTAATGCACCTGAACAGACACTGAAAAAGCATTTTACTAACATCTTGTATTGTAAGTTTTTCTTCTCTTGGCACGAATAAAATTTATTTTCTGTATTCCTGTCACTGCATTCTCTTCCCATGTTAGTCTTCCACAATGTTCATCTGCTCAGTAATAAGAACTCTTCACTCTATCTAACTGCTCTCGATAGTCCAAAATATTATTAATTCGCCTACAGTGCTTACCAGTGAGCTTCACTTTGATTGTGACTGGCTGGTGACCAATCAAAATTTTGATGAAAAGACTTTCTTTAGTTCCCTATTCCAAATACGTTGCATGATTGAGATGCCATCTAAAGAAAATACTAGCTACCGCAGCTCTTGTATTATTTATCAGGACCCAGTAATTGACTTTCTTATGGCACCTTCAGAATTCTTTAAAATTCTGGAAACCTTAACAGTGCTGAAAAACTTCCACTCCCAGACACCAAGTCGCTTCCCTTTCTAGATTTATCACCAGTCTGGGATTTCTTTTTCTTACCATTAAAGGGTTTTAGAAGGGTGGCTGGCACCTTTGGATTTAAAGGTAAGGAACCTGCTATCCCAGTTTTCCTCTCTTCTTGAATTTCAGTTGTTCCAGTATTCTTTGAAGTGCACAAAGTTGCACTTTGTTGTGGTCTTTAGTCCAGAGACTAGTTTGATGCAGCTCTCCATGCTACTCTATTCTGTGCAAGCTTTTGCATCTGTGAGTAACTACTGCAATCTACATCCTTCTGAACCTGCTTGGTGTATTCATCTCTTGGTCTCCGTCTACGATTTTTACCCTCCACAATTCCCTCCAGTACTAATCTGGTGGTGCCTCGGAACATGTCCTGCCAACTGATCCCTTCTTCTTGTCAAGTTGTGCCACAAATTCCTCTTCTCACCAATTCTATTCAGTATCTCTTCATTAGCTACATGATCTACCCATCTAATCTTCAGCATTCTTCAGTAGCAAAGCATTTTGAAAGCTTCTGTTCTCTTCATGTCTAAAATATTTATTGTCCATGTTTCACTTCCATACATGGCTACACTGCATACAAATATTTTCAGAAAAGACATCCTGACACTTAAATCTGTACTCGATGTTAACAAATTTCTCTTCTTCAGAAATTCTCTCACAGAATTACAATGTCATTTTTATTTCTTCTACATGGATTTTAATTCCTACTCAAAATTTTTCTTTTGTTTCGTAGGGGTTAGGCTACAACCCTGTCTCACTCTCTTCCCAACCACTGCTTCCCTTTTGTGCCCCTCAACTCTTACAACTGCCATCTGCTTTCTGTACAAATTGTAAATAGCCTTTCACTCCATGCATTTTACCCTTGCCACCTTCGGAATTTGAAAGAGAGTATTCCAGTCAACACTGTCAAAAGCTTCCTCTAAGTCTAGAAATGAAGGTTTGCCTTTCATTAATCTATCTTGTAAGATAAGGTGTAGGGCCAGTATCGCCTCGTCTGTTACAACATTTCTATGGAATCCAAACTGATCTTCTCCGAGATCAGTTTCTACCAGGTTTTCCATTCATTTGTAAAGAATTTGTGTTAGTATTTTGCAGTCATGATTTATTAAACTGATAGTTCAGTAATTTTCACACCTGTTGACACCTCCTTTCTTTGGGATTGGAATTATTATATTTTTCTTGAAATCTAAGGGTATTTCGCCTGTCTCGTACATCTTGCTCACCAGATGGTATAGTTCAGTCATGGTTGGCTCTCCCAAGGCTATCAGTAGGTCTTATGGAATGGTGTCTGCTCCTGGGGCCTTGTTTCGACTTAGATCTTTCAGCGCTTTGTCAAATTCTTCATCCAGTTTCATGTCTCCCATTTCATCTTCAGCTATATCCTCTTCCATTTCCATAATATTGTCTCCAAGTACATCACCCTTGTATAGACCCTTTATATATTCCTTCCAACTTTCTGCTTTCCCTTCTTTGCTTAGAACTGGGTTTCCATCTGAGCTCTTTATATTCATACAAGTGGTTCTCTTTTCTCCAAAGATCTCTTTAATTTTCCTGTAGGCAGTATCTGTTTTACCTGTAGTGATATACGATTATAAATCCTTACATTTGTTCTCTAGCCATCCTTTCTTATCCATTTTACACTTCCTGACGATCTCATTTTCAAGACATTCGTATTCCTTTTGCCTGCTTCATTTACTGCATTTTAAAGTTTTCTCCTGTCATCAGTTAAATTCAGTATCTCTTCTGTTACCTAATGACATGCTGGCTCACTGTCTGAATAATTTCTTTTCTCACCTCAAACATTTCTTCATTCTCTTCATCATCGGCAGAGTGTTGGCATATAAACTTGTACAAATTTGGCATGCATGGGCTTTGCGTCTATCTTGTTACAATAACGCATTCAATGTGCTGTTTGTAGCAGCTTATCCATGCTCCTATTTTTATATTCATTATTATATCTTCTCCAGCATTACCCCTATTTGATTTTTTATTTATAATTCTGTATTCACCTGACCAGAAGTCTTGTTCCTCCTGCCAACAAACTTCACTAATTGTCAGTATATCTAACTTTAACTTATCCCTTTCCCTTTTTAAATTTTCTAACCTACCTGCCCCATTAAGGGATATGACATTCCTTGCTCTGATCCATAGAACTCCAGTTTTCATTCTCTTGATAATGACTACCTCCAGAGTAGTCCCCACCCAGAGGTCCCAATGGGGACTATTTTACCTCCGGAATATTTTACCCAAGAGGACGCCATCATCATTTAACCATACAATAAACCTGCATGCCCTCGGGAGAAATTACGGCTGTAGTTTCCCCTTGCTTTCAGCCATTCGCAGCACCAGCACAGCAATGCCGTTTTGGTTAATGTTACAAGGCCAGATCAGTCAATCATTGAGACTGTTGCCCCTGCAACTACTGAAAAGGCTGCTGCCTCTCTTCAGGGACCACATGTTTGTCTGGCCTCTCAACAGACACCCTTCGTTGTGGTCGCACCTATGGTACGGCTATCTGTATCGCTGAAGCACGCGCAAGCCTCACCACCACCGCAAGGTCTATGGTTCATCAGGGGGATTGCACCTTACAGTGTTGTTATTCCCTTGCCATTATTATCCAGTTCTTGCTTATTTCAGAAATTTTGATACTTCCTTCAGTATTTCAGATTTGAGAGTTCCAGTTTTGCGTATTGGTTTGTTGCACGTTCTAGCAAAATGCTTTAACTTACTGTTAGCCTATTTAAATTTCTTCCCTAAGCACTTGAACACTATTTCCATAGCTTGTGTGTATGTTCAGGGACTGCTGGTTATTCGACACATTGCTTGTCTAAATTGTCCTTCAAGTTTGTCTATTCTCACATTCATTGTCCTTGCATTCAGATTTTTTTTCCATGCTCTGGAACAGATTCTGAATCAAGAAGGCTACCCTACTCTCCACATCTGATCAGTTTTCGTCTGTATCCATGAGCATATTGCAGATCTGTATACAATAACACCCATCCAGTAGGTCCTTCAGGATTTTTCAATAGTTATTCACACTCAACTGGTCTATTTTTATTTTCAATCAACACTCTGTAGTGTACTGTATGGTTTACTGAGTATGCAAAACTTGTTTATTTTGAATGGAAATGAAAACAAGTAGCAGTTGTTGTAAGATATTTTCTTCTGTAACTTTCGTAAAGTTTTTTGAGCTACATTAGTATTCCAGCTCAAGTAACTGAAGCTGTCGGCAAACAGATAAAAAAAAAAAAAAAAGTTCAACTGATCAACAAAATATGAGTTTAGTAAAGAATACATCTTTAATGATCGAGCGGAGCAAATAAAAATATGCTTGTAGTATTGTTTAATCAGTGTGTGTACTGGTACAAGAGCAATTTCTACAAGGTTTAAGTCAGAACCTTCCTACAAAATCTTATGTACTTTGATGCCATCCAAGCATGAAATGAATTGTAATACACAAAACAAATCAATTTGACTCATGAAATAAAATAATGGAGGAACCAAATTCTAAGTACTGAAAGAGCATTATTTATGTTCATCAAAGAGATAATCGCTAAAAGTTTGGTAATATTAAGAGATGCAATTCCATGGGAATTGGAGAACACCTGAAATGAGAGCCACAGTATCAACATTATGATAATCTTGGCCTACAAATGCACAGTTGTTTTACATCCTAGGAATTACAAAGTGTGGGAACTATTCACACTCCTTTCAGATATTGCTTTTCTTATACCATCATGTAGTGTCACTAAGGAAGATCATTTCTGCATGAAGTGAGGGAGTTAGTATGCTTGAGCATTGCCCATGAAAAATCAGTTGCCTTACACACGACGGAACAGAAGGATATGCGTGCAGATGCTGTATCTTCTATACCTTAAAAATCATCTCACAACATGTGACAGACTTCCTTCCGAGAAAGAGACAGTGTACCACTGAATCTCCATTGTGAATGGCAAATCATTCACTGACAAGAACACAATTCATTCACTGACAAGAACACAATTGGTAAGTTTGCAAAGTAAATAAAATTCAAGTGTTGATTTGTTGTGACTATATCCCCGTGATAAGAAATTATTCAATCACATCTAAATTTTTCGCCATTTTTTATTTTGTATTTCAAAGGACTGATTGAGGAGGATGAAGAAGACTTTAGAGGTTAAGTTCTTTGAGAAAGCTCATCAAGCATAATACTGAAAGAATCATGACCAATGAGTGGAAGGTTGCGCTGAAATGGAAACAGTACTTCAGTAGAATGAATTATCACTCTACAGTGGAGTGTGCACTGATTTGAAACTTCTGGGCAGATTAAAACTGTGTGCTGGACTGGGACTAAAACCTGAGACCTTTGCCTTTCGTGGGCATGTGCTCTACTAACTGAGCTATGGAAGCAAGAGTCACAACCCACTCCACAGCTTCACTTCTGCCAGTATTTCATCTAGTATAAGGTTGAAGATGAGCAGTTTTAATCTGCTAGGAAGTTTCAGTACTTTGGTAATCTTCTCAACTGTGGTCATTCCAACAATCTGAGTTTCAGTATCAAGTCAACCTACAATCAAAGTATTTTCCATTCACACTGGAGGAAACAAATAAGAAACCTGAAGAAAAACAAAAATGCAGGTGAGGATGGGATCCAGGCAGACTTCTTGAAGAGGGAGGATGGAAATTCCAAGAGAGACCTTCACTAACTAGTCAAGATGATATGGACTGTGGAAGAAATTCCAGAAGAATGGAAAACAGTTATCAGCTTTTTGATTTAGAAGGAGGATGTCACTATTGTTACATTTCTCTGTAATATGCTATACAAATGTGTAGTGGATAGAATCCAGCTGCTAGTAGGAGAAATAATTGTTGAATACCAAGGGTCACTCCACAGTTGATGACATCAATGTGCTCTGACAACTCATGGAGATGATGTGAGAACATTGAGGTGGTCTGTGTTATGTTTTGTGGATGTCACATGCCTTTATTCACCAAGAATTTGTAATGAAGTGCCTGATCATTCACTGACTCACCCACTCACTCACTGTGTTCCTCAGATCTCTTCAAGGAGAAAGATCTTCAGGGGTGTGAGGAGGGTCAAGTTATACATTAACATGAGACAAAGATATCATAGAAACTTAATCTGTGTCCTGTATCAGCTCAACTAGTTTTGCTTAATTATTGGGCCCTAATTTCCCAGACAATTTTGTAAAATTTGACTACCTGTGCAGTTAGCAAATACTGCACATTTTAACACCTTTTCATAATTTTTTGACTTTTCTTTTGATATTTCAAAATACAAAAAATTGTGAGGTTTTCAAAACATTTTGGGGAGTAAATTAAAGTATAACTCCAAAACTATTAAATCTATAGAAATTATTCTGATGGAATTTTTAATGTCTTAATTGCACTTTAATCTGATATGCAACATAATAGTATTGACTTTTCAAAGTTTCAAACACCTGTTTCACATTTTCTCAGAAAATTGTGTTCTGTGTTTGCAACAATGGAAATAAAGGAAAGGCAAAACCTGGACAGGTGGAAGTGGAGAGGGGGCAGGGAGGATGCACGAGGATGGATAGGGTAGCGGGATAGTTTGAGGCAGGTCTTTTGACAGATGGCCCAGCAATGGCACAAAAAGACAAAAGGAGTAGACGGGCTACAGCATATAAGAGGACAGTGTGGGGGGGGAGGGGGGGGGGGGAATGGAAAGGAAAGTGGAGATGGAGAGAGAAGCAGGGGGTAGTGAGGGAAAGGGATCTGAGTGGAACGGAGGGATGAGAGGAAAGTGTTGTAATCTGGATGGTGAAGGAGTGGCGGAGGGTGTGGACAGAAGAGGAAAGGGAAATGTAAGGTAAGGCAATGGGAAACATTTTAATGTAGGTTTAGGCCAGAGGGAAGTGCAGTAGTGTTGAATATGCTATTGCAACAATTCCCACATGCACAATTCATTGGAACTAGTGATGGAAGTGAATATCCAAAAGGCTATGTAGTGAAGCAACTGTTGAAGCCATTTATGTTGTGGTGCACAACATGTTACAAACTGGATGGTCAGATCTCCAATTTGCCAAAGTTTGGTGGTGGCCATTCATGTGAGTATACAGCGATTTACTTGTCGTGGCCACATAGAATGCCTCATTGTAATTAATTACAGCATTACTGGTATATAAAATGGCTGCTTTCACATGTGGCCCTGCCTTTTATAACCTTACCAGAGGCTTTATTGACAGACCATATTCTATCCAGCTCATCCATCAACAGATCTCTCATACTGTCTCCTCCTCTGACATCAGTAAAAATGTTTACTGCACACCAACCAGCACTCCTCTAATCACCTAGTATTGCACTGTCCTTGAGAAGCTTATCTACATCCTTCACCAAGGCTTTGACTATCTCTTGTTGTGCCCTGAGATGAGGGATATCCTACCCAGAATCCTACCTACATCACCTACAGTTATGTTCCACCACCCACTCAACCCACAGAATATACTTATTCCAACCTTCCTCCCAATCCTGCAGTAGGTCTTTCCATTATTGTCAACTCAGGTGTAAGACCTATCCCATACACCCACCAACCACTTCATACTGCAGTTCAATTGCAGGCATTTCCTAACCTTAAAAGACAGGGCCACATGTGAAAGCAGCCATGTTATATGTTAGCTACTATGCAATTACTGTGCAGCATTCTACGTGGGAATGGCAAGTAACCAACAGACTACTCGCAAAAATGTCCCACAGCCAAACTGTGACAAACGGTATACTTGACCATCTAGTTACCTAACATGCTACACACAACAACACAGATGGCATCAACAGATGATTCACTATGCAAGCGAGTTGAATACTCCTTCCCAGCATTAGTTTTCTGAACTAGAAAGTTGAGAATTGTTTATACAGCCTATCCCACACTCTCGCAATCCCACTAGTCTAAAACTACACTAACCTGTTTCCCATTGCATTGCCTTAAATTTTCCTTAGACTCTTCTGTCCACATGGCTCCTGCTCTGTACAGATTGTGTACTGCCTGCAACAATCACTCTTTCTGCCTCCAATGTGGGCCCTCCCTCTCCCCCTCCCTCCAACCCTCTCCCCCTCCCTCCAACCCTCTCCCCCTCCCTCCAACCCTCTCCCCCTCCCTCCAACCCTCTCCCCCTCCATCCAACCCTCTCCCCCTCCCTCCAACCCTCTCCCCCTCCATCCAACCCTCTCCCCCTCCATCCAACCCTCTCCCCCTCCCTCCAACCCTCTCCCCCTCCATCCAACCCTCTCCCCCTCCCTCCAACCCTCTCCCCCTCCCTCCAACCCTCTCCCCCTCCCTCCAACCCTCTCCCCCTCCCTCCAACCCTCTCCCCCTCCCTCCCTCTCCGATCCCAACCTTCTCCCTATCTTCCTCCCCCCTTCTACCCCTCCTCATCTCCTTTCCCTGCCCTAAACCCACACCACCCCTACCATCTCTCCCTCCCCTCCCAGTACCTCCCCCCTCCACCTCCACCTCTGCCCCCCTCCACCTCTGCCCCCCCTCCACCTCTGCCCCCCCTCCACCTCTGCCCCCCCTCCACCTCTGCCCCCCCTCCACCTCTGCCCCCCTCCACCTCTGCCCCCCTCCACCTCTGCCCCCCTCCACCTCTGCCCCCCTCCACCTCTGCCCCCCTCCACCTCTGCCCCCCCTCCACCTCTGCCCCCCCTCCACCTCTGCCCCCCTCCACCTCTGCCCCCCTCCACCTCTGTCCCCCTCCACCTCTGCCCCCCCTCCACCTCTGCCCCCCCTCCACCTCTGCACCCCCTCCACCTCCACCTCTGCACCCCCTCCGCCTCCACCTCTGCCCCCCTCCGCCTCCACCTCTGCCCCCCTCCGCCTCCACCTCTGCCCCCCTCCGCCTCCACCTCTGCCCCCCTCCGCCTCCACCTCTGCCCCCCTCCGCCTCCACCTCTGCCCCCCTCCGCCTCCACCTCTGCCCCCCTCCGCCTCCACCTCTGCCCCCCTCCGCCTCCACCTCTGCCCCCCTCCGCCTCCACCTCTGCCCCCCCCCTCCGCCTCCACCTCTGCCCCCCCTCTGCCTCCACCTCTGCCCCCCCTCCGCCTCCACCTCTGCCCCCCCCTCCGCCTCCACCTCTGTCCCCCCTCCGCCTCCACCTCTGCCCCCCCCTCCGCCTCCACCTCTGTCCCCCCTCCGCCTCCACCTCTGCCCCCCCCTCCGCCTCCACCTCTGCCTCCCCTCCGCCTCCACCTCTGCCCCCCCTCCGCCTCCACCCCTGCCCCCCCCCTCCGCCTCCACCCCTGCCCCCCCCCTCCGCCTCCACCCCTGCCCCCCTTCCGCCTCTACCTGTGGCTCCCCCCTCTGCCTCTACCTGTGGCCCCCTCCACCTCGTCTCACTTCTTCTCACCCCCTGTCTCTCTTCATCTCCATCTTTCTCTCCTTTCCTCCCCTCTGCCTCCCATGTGCTCTATTCCTGATCAGCTTTCCTATGTTGAGCGACCTGCCTTGCACTATGTTACTACCACACCTGTTGCCTCTTGTGTCCTTCATTATCCCCTCCCCACTTCCATCTACTACTATCAATAATCAACATTCAGTCTCCCTGCGGGTGTGTTCGTTTGGGTGCTCATGTGATTGTGTGTGTGTGTGTGTGTGTGTGTGTGTGTGTGTGAATCTGCTGTAGTTTCACTAGAGAAAGAGCAAGAGCTTGAAAGCTAGTGTAAATATGGTTTTCTGTTGCATGTTCTTTTTGCTTTTGATAAAATTTGAAGATGGGGCAAGGATGGGTTGAAAGTGTAACCAATTTCTGAATATAGTATTTCAACATACTGTTTAAAAAAACAGTTCAATTGCAAGAAATAGTCAACAGTTAAAGAGCATGTAGCTTATGTTACAGCTTCTGTTCTACTGTTAGATGATAGTCATTCCACTGCAGTGTTTACAGATATTATTGCATGTACCATGTACGAGCTATACTATTAACTTCACAAGTGTGAATTAATGGTGTTAGATGCTTACTGACAACATTAAAATGGTCATCTCTGAAGCTGCTTTAAAAAGTTGTTAGCTGATGTTTTGTGTACAGAGAAGTTATAGAAAGTAACTTTATAAAGTTCTCATAACCTATGATTTTGTTGACAATCACTGCATCTTTTGTTGTATACCACAAGTAGGGTAATATGGAGCTCAAACATAACAGGCTTCTTTTGGGGGTCATTTTCATAGCAGTTGTGTACAAATTACAGGAGTTTAAAAGAAAGCTGCCTTTTGCTTGCTGCCCATTAAGTCTTTTATTTAACCTGCACACCTACATAATTTTGCTTTATTTACGAGGGATCTTAAGTGGATGTCCAGAAATATTACACTTTTTTTTTCATTTGCACATATACATTATTGTTTGCACATATACATTATTGTTTGCACATATACATTATTGTTTGCACATATACATTATTGTTTGCACATATACATTATTGTTTGCACATATACATTATTGTTTGCACATATACATTATTGTTTGCACATATACATTATTGTTTGCACATATAAGTTATAGACTTAAAACAGTTCATTGAAGTTTTTATAATAAAATGGAAAAGTACTTACAGATCAGTGCCTAATTCATTGTTTGTGAGCCAAACAGCTCTCTTTCATGTGGCAAACTAGTTGAAACCATGCAGCTTTCTTTGTGGTCACTCTGTTTTTGACATATAGCACTGTGGCTTTCAGTTCTATGTCCAGAGTGTAATTTGTTTCTGTAAGTGTTGCCACCTTCCTCAACTTTTGCTTTCAGTTGTTTCTTGTTCATATGCGTGTTTTTGTGTGTGTGTGTGTGTGTGTGTGTGTGTGTGTGTGTGTGTGTAGGGGAGGTAGTTGGCATGCATGTGTATTCTCTTTATTTTTATTTGTTTATCAATATTTTTCCTCTTTCATTAGGTACAAAGCATGGTCAGAAAGTAAGTGTACTAGATTTTAGAAAAAGTGTGTTTTTGAAAAAGGTTACAGGATATTGTAGATACACTTGTTGACATAACTGCCATCCCGTTCACTGCATGTGATGAGCTGTGCCCAAGCTTCTTCATGCTCTGCTGCCAGCACCTTCCCCCACTTCAGAACCTACTTTTGCTCTTGCTCATCAATTGAAAATTTAATTCCATTCATGCATGCTATTGGGGAGATTAAAAGATGATGATATGAAGGTTTCAAATCAAGGGAGTTCAGGCGGCTTTAAAACATCACACCCTAAAGAGTCAAAGAACAGCCTTGGTGGCTAACGCTGTTTGAGGACAGGCATTGTCAAGCAACAAGCACACTCTTCTCATCAGTAATCCAACAGTAATCCCCTCCTTGTGTTTTGGATGCTCCCTTTGAGTTTCTTTAGGCTCTCTCAGTATCATCGTATTTTGATGGTCTCGCCTGGAGGCACAAATTAGACCAAAATGATGCCAACACAGAGGCCATGATTTTTTTGCAGGAAATTGTGGTTTTGAATTTTTTGGCAGATTGGGAATTGGTGTGACATCACTGTAATGACAATTCCACCCCCTCCTTCTCTCTCAGGTGTGTAATGAGCCACCAATGTCTCATCTCCAGTCACAATAGTGCTCAGAAAATGCTCACCTATCAATTCAAGTCACTCGAGAAACTTGGTCGCTTTTGACCCAGCTCTTGTGCTACTCTGTCAGCTGTTTTGGGACCCATCTTTCTGGTATCCCAACATTTCTGTTTGTGTCTCATATAAGAGTGTTCTGGGGACATCACACAAATTTCATTCACTGTCAATCAACAGTCTACCGGAACAGTTATCTCGATTTTTAGCACCAACTCATCAGGCAATATGGACAGATCTTTCACTTGTGTGTTTGTCATGAACATTTGTTCCACTAAACTCCCTACAGCACTTAAACATATACCTTCTGTTCATAATGCCTTTGCCATAAATGGTTTTGATTAAAAAAAAAAAGGTAAGTGTTTCTCCTTTCACAAGTAGGAAGCGATTCACAGCACGTGGCTCACACTTGGCGGGATTTCTTACTGACAGCTTTCATGCAAATGGACACCATAATGCAAGTTTTATGTATTACCATGTTCCTGGGTTGCTCACTTTGGTTAGGGGATTCCCTCCCTCTCTATGACTCAGTGTTGCCAACCACAGCCTGTTATGGTCACCGTACACTTACTTCCTGAACATGCATCATACTTAGGAGAGGAATGGGATTTGTGATCATCTATTGTGATTTCTGTCTGTTATGTGATCAGTCAGAGAAAAGAGGGAGTGGTTAGTCATACTGACTTGTTCATTCAGTAGTAGCTTATTTTCAGCCTTTGCTTTTGTATATTTGACAATTTTCTTGTAAGGTTAAGAGGTGCCTTTCATTATTCATTCAGACTATTTTTATGTCTTTCTCTCTTGTAGTAGGTTTGCGATTATCTCACTCTCTTTCTTACACATGCAACCCCCCCCCCCCCCCCCCACACACACACACACTCTTACTTGCTTACACATAACCATTGAAGCAAAAGCTGAGAAAGTTGGCAACACTTATAGAAATAAATGGCACTCTAGACACACAAAATGGCAGTTACAGTGCTATATGTTGAACACAGTGTGATGACAAAACTGCAAACTTTAAACCAGTTAGCAACATGAGAGAAAGCTTCAATGAACTAGATTAATTCTATAACCTACAAGTGCAAACAGAAAAATCATGTAATATTTGAGGACATCCACTGAAAATGTGTTGTAAATAAGGCAAAACCCATCTGTGTGCAGGAGTTAAATAAAAAACGTAATGTGTAGCAAGAAAATTGAGTTTTCTTTTAAACTACTGCAATCTTCATTCCTTACTGTTTAGATCCACTTTTCTGATGGCAGACCTGCACAATATAAAACAAAAAAAATGTAATATGCTTTCATAAGACTGATTACAACATTGGTGCACAAGGCTCTCTTTTAATCACACAGCATGATAAAAGTGCTTGCATCTAAGACAAGTGTACAAAATCTATTTGAAAATAAAATCATGATACACAAGTAGCATATGATTTTGCTCAAGAAACCGTTCCTAGCATCAATTTTGAAATTTGTCTAACAAAAGAATACTAGTGAAATAAAATAAAGTTATTCTCTAGATTCAGTAATCCATAAACAATCCCAGGGACTCGTACTACACTCTCACATTTGATTGCCTGATTTTCAGGTTGCAGTTATGCCATACTTCCTGAATGGTAATAAAAGTAGGCAAACTATTTCTAAACAACATACGTCCTCAGAATATCTGAGTGCCATTGAAGCTGGATTGGTTGCAGTTGCAATAACCAATAGTGCCAGTTTTCAAAGCTGGTGTCAGGTTGCTTGTATTCTTCAAAGGGACCACCAATCTAAGAAATTCAAAGCTAATTTTCTGCATTGAAAGGGTCGTGCTGCTTCATTTTTATAGCTCTGTACCTCAGTCAGTAAAAATGATACCCTTGTAGCATCATATTGTTGTCTGTCTGTCCTTCTTTTAATGCCCCTTTTTCTTAGTAATGTGTTAAGGTATCATCATGAAACTTATGTCAAATACTAAGGTCTACAGCCCTCAGCAGTGTAAAAAATTTAAGCTCTTTGGGGGATGCAATCACAAGATACAACCACTTACATAAAATATTTCAATATTACAAACAGACTTATCAGAACCTATAGACAAATTATCTACATACACAATTAAGATTGTACAGAACCCTCAGAGTGAGAGTCCTACTTTGTCTAAACCTAGAAATTTTAAACATGCTGGCTGACAGTATCCTAAATAAGATGAAGCCCAGGGTGCCTACTGAAGAGTGTATACATTGCTATTGGAAATGATCTAAATGAAAAATATCATATGAGTGAGACCTTAAGTAACACTGATAAAGTGATTGCTTTGCATTGTTTACTTCATTTATTTTAATCACCTGCACCAGAAAAAAAGATTATTTGAAACTCTTCTAGCTTTCTACTACTGAAATATCTTGATCAGATTTATACTATAGGGTTAATGAAGTGTGATTCAATATTTAGTAAGCCTAATACCTCACTGCAGTTTTTAAAGAAAACTACTGATATCCCCATGTGTTTCTAAAATCTTTTAGTCCTTTTATGTAACACATTGTTTTTAATGTTATATCTTAACAACCCATTCTTACTCCACATTGAAATTTAAATCACTGTTTGTGAACACACACATGGAAAACATAATCTCTATTAGAAAAAATACAAAAGGGGTGTTTTTTTATAACAGGTGCGGCAGTGAAAAGGACAATATTGATATGTCCAACATTTGTTCAGATTTATTTATGGTGATGCAGAACAAATACAACATGAATTTACAATTATTGTAACTTAACATGCCCATCACTTGAAAATGACATCACGTAGGTGGCCTCTATTTTCCTTCATACACATTTCAAGTTTCCTTTACACACATTTCAAGTCTTTATGGAAGTTAGACATCACAACTTGCATGACTGGCACTGGAATTCGATTAACTTCATCCAAAATTTGATCCTTCAGTTCTGTAATGGTGTGTGCAGAGTCACACCAGATGATCTGAGGTTTCAAATGACTCTAAAGGAAGAAATCGTGTGCTGAAAGGTCAGGGGATCTTGGAGGCCAGAAAATGTTCCCATTCTCTCTTATGAGATGACCAGGAAAGTTGTTCTGTAGTGTGTTAATGGAATCCCCTGAAGTATAGCATGTGGCCACAACTTATTGGAACACTGTGTTTGCAATTACAGGAAGAAAGAGAGAGAGAGAGAGAGAGAGAGAGAGAGAGAGAGAGAGAGAGAGAGAGAGAGAGAGAGGGAGGGAAATGGATTCCACAAGGTCCTGTTAAAGACTGGTATATGAGATGACTGATAACAGAAACTAATAAATAGGAGAGAGTAGGGAAGAAGCTTTCTAGATCAATGTGCTCTCTAGCTGCTGAATATGATTTGACGGTTGTGACCTCATCTTAACTTCTTTTGTTCAATGTGCAAAAAGTGCTTAGAATGATTTCACATTTGGATACCTTATTGTGTTATTACACTACTAAATTTATCTCAGTATGCCCTTAGCAGATGATTGTCTTATTATTAAAAAATTTCACCCAAATTATTATAAATGGAAAATATTGCATCTCGCCCACCTTCAAAGAACATCATTTTAGTGTAGCCTCACATAGCCAGTATCAATTCAACTAAAACCCTTTTGGGCATTAGGCTGCATCATTATAAAACACTGATTAAGCATTATTAAATGGACATTGTGACTGTATTTACAGCAGTTTTGGGGACTGTCTTCCCTTCAAACCATACTATTTCAGTCGTCAGTGGAATGTCAGTAGACATTTCAAACACTAGGCACCTTTGCTTGGGATGGCATATGAAAGGCTATTGCCTTTACTATGCTAACACATGATAGGCAGGCAACAGAAAAGTGCCATCTTGTACTTATGGGGCAGTTGATGCTGCAGCATGGTGTCAATACCACACAGCAGTTATCTTGTGACTGCTTGTTTATAAAGGAAGTTGAACCTAGGACCCAATGAACTGCTGACTGGCAAACAAACATAGCCTGGTGAATTGGGATTGCTGGCAGTCAGACTCCCTGTTTGTGCTGTTATGGCCTTCAGTTATCTCAACACCCTTTATTATTTTTTGCTGCTGCATCCACAGCTGCCTAGTAAATACATAGAGTTTGTGATAGCTTGGCGATCCTTCCAAAGCAACTTGACTTTGGACTGTCCAGTGATGTTCCAGAATGTGACATCAATTTTCAGTCATAACCAAAACAGTATAATGTATAGGGAACACTTACTCCAGAATCCAGCAATTTAGTCTTCCTGAAGAGCACTGCTGTCAGATGGTCAAAAAGTCTTTTTTATATGTTTATTGTGTTTCATAATGATGTGGCTAATTGCTCAAAAGGATTTTATTCAAACTACTGTATTGTCTAAAAGCTTAGTATGATCAAGAAATGACTTATTTCCTGAATTGGATATTTGGTGGGTTGCAAAACACAGTAAGGCCAAATCAAACAATGGAGAGTCCAGACTGGAATATGAACGGCTGTAAAAATGACAGACTGCTTCTCATCATAAAGATGACACTTTGAGTTGTAGACTGACCTAGTGAAAAGATTGTTACACTCTAAGCTTTTGGACAAATCCTCCTTCAGAAAATAAAGGGATGGACACGCACACGCACACGTGCACACACACACACGCGCACACACACACACACACACACACACACACACACACACACACACACACACACACACACACACACACACCACATTCACACAAGCAGGAACACCTCAAACACACAGGATTGCCATCTCTGGCCTCTTCAGCCGAACCAGCAGAACGAATCAGGCGGTTTCTGTGGTTACTCACAACAGAAATCATGAATGCATAGTCGAGTGATCTAAGCACATACCACAATCCAGTGAAAAGTCCAAATCATAAAATATTCGTCAGGCAAGGTTGAAATACACTGCTATCCAATGGTGCATACATAAGGCTTCAGTGACTAGCGGGATACTGGCCACAATCCTGGGTTGCAGTATATCGGGAAGTCCCTACCAAAAGGTGACACTACCTTGCCATGGTGGCTGTGCCCCACAAGCCATGGCTGTGTCCCACAAGCCATGGCTGTCTCCTGGAGCCCTAATATCTGTGACATATTCTCTCTATCGATACTCAGGCTCGGCGGCAAAAATCAGAATTGCCCTTGGATACTAGAGAAACAATGTCCAAAATGTGGAATTCTAAAACTGGAGATGGATATTTAAAAAAATATTACAACTACAAAATCTCTTCTGTAGCACTGAAAAGGCAAATAGAAAATATGAGTGACTTCGTTTTATTGCCACATGTGGTGTATATGCCCTCTATTGGTAGTTGATTCAATTCCTAAAAAGTAACTGTACAGAGATGTGGAAGAGACATTGGTGGCAGCTGATGGCACTTGTGAATTCTAGAAATATCTGTGGGATTCACACCCAGAGATCTTGGTGTGTAGGGAATATCCAAACATTTATCCGATATAATTTCAACACATGCTAAGACCATCCTTCCACTTCTAATCTCGCCTCATTTTATTATGTTCCTCTGATTTTACGTGCCAGTTCTACAGGATCTGCCACTATTCAGTGTCCACATCTTGCACTGCATCAAAGATTTTCCATAAAACTTGTTCAAAAATAAGGTTGTTATGAAAGTTTCCAGATATTCAAATTCTTTTAATACTATATCATTAGCTGGATTGATTTTCTGTACATAGCGAATTTACACTGCATGACTTGAGTGGATGACTGACTCTAGTGAAAACAATTGATCAGTGTGTGGCAAGATGCATCTGCTGTAAAAATTGTCTCCCTAATAGTTTAACCTTACTCCAGACAAGCATGTGATAAATAAATAGAGTAATGTGTGCTTCATGGGCTATTTCCAATCTAATTTTCAAAATAATTTTCATGGTCCAGTACCAAAGTACTTTTTTTCCAATAGAAGAAAGTCCCTTTGCCTTGTCATGTGTGAGATGGCCCAACTGCACTGAACCTACTTAAGTTCCTGAGGTACCTGCTGTGGAACGTTTTGTGACCCAGTCAGCTCTTCTGAGACTATGGTCTGTATTTTACGTGTATCAGTGTATCTGAGGATTCTGCTGTCTATGGACAGCTCCATTGAGTCATGAATGGATGCAGAAGAGCATGATTATGCACAGTTTATCTTCGTTTAATTTATGAATTAATGTGTTCACTAGTGTCATGTTGAACTATCTTCGGGATGGCTGTAGTACTTCCAAAAAATGTAGTCCCTCATATTTTGTTGCCCGATTTTGTTTGTGAAGGACAAATGCTGTGAACTGACTGTGTTCACAGTAAGTTTATCATTAACTGGTGCTAACACGTGCAAATTCTTCAACTTCATGTTGCAGGAATTCTGTAGCCTAACACTTCAGTATTTTTTATTCTTCACTCATGTTCATTGGACAAGTACTTTGCTGTTAGCAAGTGGCATCAACAACATACTTTCTGCCAAGTGCAGCAGCTGGATTGTTCATGTAGAGTTTTCTGTGATTATGGACATTATCTGGCTCGTTGAACAAGTGTATGATTAATTTTTTCCAAATCTAAATCTTAGCTATTACAGCCTCTCTAGTGATGACAACATTAAACCACTCAAAAGAGAGAGATTGTTTCCATACTGTATAATTACTGAGACACTGAGCTTCAATTATAAAAGTGTGCTGTTGTGGTTATAACCTCTCTCTCTTCTTGCTCTACAATCTAGCTTACTGTAACTTCCTTACTTCATTGCTTTCTAACCAGCTGTAATAAATTGCTTGTGGTTTTTGATGTATATGTTGACCCATTCATCATTATTGTCATTTTGTTGCACATAAAAGTCTTGTTGGTGCTCTGTGGATTTTTTGTTGACATTAATAATTACAATAATAACAGTGTAAGATTTATTTTAGTGTCATATTGGAGGAGCTTTACTGTGACTTGTCCCATTTTCAGTAAAGAGTGACCTATTTCTCTTTAAATTGCCTACACACTTAGGTCGCCAGTCCCTAGACTTACACAGTACTTAAACTAATGGATGCTACGGACAACACACACACGCGCACACACACACACACACACACACACACACACACACACACACACACACACACACACACACACGAGAGGACTCGAGCCTCCAGAGAAAGGGGTCGTGCAGTCCATGATATGGCGCCTCAAACTGCATGGCCACTCGACGTGGCTACTGAGATTATTGGGAAAGACCTATTGATGGCTGCTATAAATAATTTAAGTACATGGTTGACAAAGCGGAAAGAAAGTTAGTAATTACACTAATAGGGGTGAAATAGCGTGTGTTTCAGTTTTTACATTTAGCTGTTTTTTGCAGAACAGGTAATACAACAGTATTAAAATACATTAATTATTTCGGAAGGTTATGGAGCCTCACCACACAATTTATTTTGCATATTCCATTGCTGCCAGATCAAAGCTAAACTACTTGTCAAATGACAGAGTGATGTTAGGTTGATTGTACTTTTGTTGCTTATATTGAGCAGTTGTGCAAGTGCTACAGTTCTACACATATATTTATTGAATAGAAATTAAAGGAAAAAAGTGATAGGTTTTTATTTCCTAAGTAGTAATCTTTCTGTCTTTATTCCACACATTGATTCGTAATATCACATTTTATTGTCTTAGCTTTTAACACCTTTTTCAATGAATGTGATTCACACAAGTCATGCTTCTGAGTGAATGTGTATTTCAGTTTTGTTCCATAAGTGGAAAACATTTTGTTTGTTACAATTACAGCCCTAAAAAAATCCTTGAATGCTGCAAATCAAAGAATGGAACTTAGCTATCTTAGTTAATTTAGAATCCTTGACTTTAAAGTCTTTTCAAAATTTTATTATGTTATTCTTTTAAATAATCTTCATTTTCTTTATCATAAACTTATTACAACTTCTGTAACAGTAAAATAAAATAAAAAAGAAACTGTATCTTCATTGTCTGATATGCTGGCTAATACTTCACTATGAATGTACATAACTGAAAAGACCATTTATAGTTTGTGTATGCAACCTCTTCTTTTTATGTACATACTCTGACTGTTACAGTTCTAGATGTGCACATCCCTTTAGTGTGATGGTTTGGGAATGTGATGTGTAGCTAGCTTAGGATTAGTTATTTGTTCCTACAACCGTGACTGGATCTTATTTCAGAAGGCTCAGACCAAGAGGATGGAGATGACAACATCAGAAAACCTTTAGGTATGGTTTGTTTCTTTTCTTCTTTATATTTTATGCATCTTATTCTAATAGTGTGAGGACAAATCAAAAAGTAAATTCCCTTCTGTACTGCTCAGAAACAAATGAACAGAACTCATTGGAACGAGTGTCTTGTGATTTGTTCCTGCGAGATAGCACATAAGGCCACCAGGTGCCAAAACATATCAGCATACCATAACAATATACACTAAAAAACTATTTGCGGTCCATGAGTTGGTTTAGTAAAATGTGCAGAGTTCTTGCACCACAGATGTAGGCCTCAAGTGGCATATAGCAAGAAATTTTCTTTTAATATGCTGTACGTTATGTAATGTGTTCCACAGTGTAGCTTACAGCCCACACATGCCTCATAAAGGCAAAATAGAAGAAAATAATTTCTTATTTTATTTCTTGTTTGACCAACCTTCATAATTATGTCAACAAATAAAACTAAAGTTAAAAAGGATAGTGCCTTAGATGTTCAATCTGTCTACCAATATGCCTGCAGACATTATGGAAGATACTTTTTGATGTATCCTCATATAATACTTTGTATTTATTTGAGGCACTAAACGTTTAATTTTTATTTTTGTAAAAGCACTTTCTCTTCAAGTAATTTGGTAGCTTTTTAAGTAGAAATTATTTTAATGTCATAAGCCATTAATAATGATTTGTTTTCCAACCCTACAAGTACTTCTTAGTCATGATTATTACTAGTTTTTCTCTCATCTCACTCTTCTGAAGTAGATTAGGCACTTCACCATATTTCCCACTCCCCAGCCCCTTCCTCCTGAACTCAGATAAAGGATGAATGACCCAAGTATTTCACTCCCAATATCTTCTGACCAGGTGTAGATATTACTACGCTTCCATCCAGAAAAAAATTGAGCCAAGCTCTCACTAAATGAAAACTTTTTTCTTTTTTCACATGATCGTATAGTGAGTTCAACTGAGAAGTTACAACTTTCTCCAAATATTAAAAAGTGATTCTGTGTGAAGAATGCTACACACAAGTTGAAAAAACCATTGCCTTCTTAACACCCTCAATTTAACCCTGTCCTCCAGAAAGGTCATGTGTTGAAGGGAAAAAATTTCCTGTCAGATAAATTACTTTTGAACAGACCTTGCATGCTGTCTAAGCAGAACACATTCATTGTATTGTAACAAATTTTTATTGCAATTTTTAGTCCTGAGTCACACAAATATTTGTGTAAGCTGAGGCTGAAAATACAATAAAACAACTAAATTAAATTTGACTTCCAGAAGGCAAATACTATTTACTGCAGAACCAATGAAAAGTGAAAATTGATTCAAATGACCTAGATTATCTGCAGAAATGTTTGGTGGTTTACAATAAAACCAATTTAAAACATGTTCAGTGTGTCCATACGGCATAGTTGTATCTTTCAGCAACAAACTTCCACTTTGATCAAAGATTTTATGCCGTCCTTTCAAGGAAAAGAATCACCAGCTCGGATAAGGCAAGAATGAGAAAGCAAACTGGCTGTGTGTGTTTGGAGGCATTCTACAAAAATAAAAGAGGCTAACACAGTGACACTTTATCATTTTGTAGAAATCATGAAAAAGCTAAATTAGGATTGACAGGCAAGGATTTTAACCCTGTTGCTCTAGAGGATAACATCAGTAAATAAATTCAGGTAAATCATAGGGTATTGGGTGACTTTCCTGTCATTTCCTTGTAAAGCCCAGTTTCTTCTATTTTAAAGCCCAGTTTCTTCTATTTCCAATTTCCTGTCAGAGATAAAGATAATTTAGCTTCCAAAGGTTTTCGATTTTGCCTGTCAAGTTTGCTGTTCCTTTGTGGTTTACTTCATTTGGTTGTTTGTAATTCTGAACTATTCATTTTTTTTCTTCTCTGTGAGGAGAAATATTCCACTAGCATCCCACTAGGCAAAGTGATTAACATTGAATAATGCCTTCTAATGTTTTCAGTAAATTAAGTAAACTTTTTTGGTTGGATCTGTAACAAATAGTTGTGCTATAAGAGAATAGAAAGCTACTAAAAAAGCTCTAATTTAAGATTGATAATTTGTAATTATTTCTCCATAATGATAGAGACATGGAAATGATGTTAGTTGTATTTGCAGAACAGCTAGACGTCAAGAACATCTGGTTTAAAAGGCAGCTGAAACATAAAATTGGAAGATTGAGTTTGAACAATAATACATAAAGGATAGATTGCTATTCACCACATAGAGGGGCCACTGCACTGCAGACAGGCACATGAGGAAGGAGGCTAGAAGTACGTCAACTTTCGGACAAAGCCCATCTTCAGAACTAGAAAACTTGCACCCACCCACATATGGCCACTGTCTCTGGTAGCTAAGGCCTGACTGTGGCTGCATCTGACACAAGCAGCTGTCTAGCTGGGCTGGGCAGAGGGAGGGGAGGGGAGGGGAGGGGAGGGGAGGGGAGGGGAGGGGAGGGAGGAGGTGGGATAGCAGCACAGAGGTGGGAGAAGTCACTAAGCTGCCTGCGGGAGCATGCAGGGATGTGGTGGGTGCAGTATTGGGAGGTTGTAGTGGGTAGGGAAATGGGGGTGGAAGGAGAGAAGTAGACAAGAGGAAAGTAATATTTAGGTGTATCGGTGGAACAGAAGCCATGCATAGTACTGAAAAGGGAGCAGAGAAGGGGATACACAGGTAAAGAACAGGGCTATTGAAGGTTAAGGCTTGGGGGGGGGGGGGGGGGGGTTGCAGGCACTTAGTGATTCACTGTAGAGACAAGGGCAGCTCATTTTGTATTTATCGCGAAGTAGGGGAGATAGTGCCACAGAGATGATATGTGAATTGGAGTGGCAATCATTAAAACAAAGGTGTTTTTCGCTGCAGCGGGATCTTCTCATGAAATTTCAATCACCAGTTTTCTCCTCCGATTGTGAAAACATTGTGTTGGCACCCACCTACATAGAGAGAAATGATCATCACGATAAAATAAGAAAAATCAGGACTCGCACAGAAAAATTTAACTGCTCATTTTTTCCACATGCTGTTCGAGAGTGGAATGGTAGGGAGGCAGTTTGAAGGTGGTTCATTGAACCCTCTGCCAGGCACTTTATTGTGAATAGCAGTGTAATCATGTAGACATAGATGTAGAGGTCCCACATTTTCAATCTAGAAAAGCTGGTGTTGATAGGAAGAATCCAGATGACACAAATTGTGAAGTAGTCATTAAGAAGCAGCACATAACGTTAGGAGGCATGTGCAGTAAGTGGGTGGTCCAGATGTCTTTTGGCCACAATTTGATGGTGGGTTGTTGGTTGTCATGCCCAAGTCGTAGTGGCACAATGGTTGCAGTTAGTTGGTAGATCACATGGCTGCTTTCACAGGTAGCCCTGCCTTTGATGTGGTAGGAGAGGCCAGCAGTAGTGGGAGGATGTAAGGGACTGGTCTTGATCTAGACGTGTTGCAGGAATAGGAGCTATGAGGCAAGGGGTTAGGAGAAGGGGTGGGATAGGTACAGTTGGAGGAGGACATTTTGTAGGTCATGTTGGTGACTGAATATGACTGTTAGAGGGCTGAAGAGGATATTTATAACTTTCAGTGCACAATGAGAGGTATTTGAAACACTGGTGGAGAATGTGATTCAGTTGCTCCAATGCTGAGTGGTACTGAGTGATAAAAGAAGTGCTCATTTGCAGCTGGACAGTGGGTACAGGGGGGTGGAGGGTAACTGATGAGGCAAGTATGGGTGATACATTTCTGCACAAAGTTGGGAGGGTAATCATGATCTGTGAAGGCCTCACTGAGACCTGCGGCATATTTGGAGAGAGACTGCTCATCACTACAGGGGCCGATGAACATGAGTGGCTAGGTGTATGGAAGACACTGTGGTGTGGAATGGATGGCAGCTGTTGAAGTGGAGGTATTGTTGGTGCTTAACAGGTCTGATGAGATGTAGGGTCTTATTTAGCCATCCTTAAGGTGGAGATCAATATCGGGAAAGGTGGCCTGTTAAGCTAAGAAGGACCAGGTGATACGAATGTGGGAGAAGGCGGTGTGGATCAAGAAGAATGTGTATAGGGTGTCCGCACCCTTGGTCAGATTATAAAGATGTAATAAGTGGATCTGAATGAGGTGAGGGTTTGGATTCAGGGTGGTTAGGAAGGGTTCTTCTAGATGACACGTGAATAGATCAGCATAGGATGGTGCTGTGCGGGTGTCCATTGCTTTTATATATGATGGTAGGTTATGGGCAATAGGCTAAAGGTGTTGGCCCACAAGAACATATTCTCTTTGTGGGGGCACAGTAATGGGTCACACTGGAGCAGCCTCGTTTGTCACGTTTAGGAACTTAATGAAGCATGTAGAAGGCAGGACTGTGTGAAATGTTGGGATGGACCTAAGGATTTGAGAAGGGACTGAAGATCCTAATTGATTTCTGGAGTAGGGTCACTGTTGCAAGGCTTTGTAGGTAGACATATCTGATAGCTGGTGGAGTCCTTCCACCAAGTAATCCCTGTAGTTCGTAACCCCAGTCATGGAGCTTCCGTCAGTACATAGGATTATAAGGTCAATGCCAGTTTTGAAGATGGTGGATTGAAGTTTTTTCTGCAGATGCGAGGTTTGTTTCCATGTTTTAAAGTGAAATACATGTTTATTTCTCACATACACAAAGTACTGTTAGAAGTAAATGTCATGTTAATGACAGGCAAAAAACCCTACTCATCTGAATTGGCTGTTCAATCTTACCTGCACAGTAAAGAAGGCATCATGGATAAAAGTGCAGGAACTTGAAAATCTAGAGATGAGATCTGAACAGCTGGTAGAGATTGGAAAAAAGATACCAAAATGTGATGTAGGAACTACAAAATACAAGTAGCACAGAATCAAGGAAGCCTTCGAAGGCCACCACAACAAGTATTGTTCATAAAATCAACTGCAGTAAGAGAGTTATGCCATGGTAAAAGGAAAATTTTCAAACAGCAACCAAAGAGACCAATTGTTGAAGAGAAGAGATGTAGAAATTAGAGGTGTATAAATCCAGAATGGTCATGGAAGAAATGGGAGGAAAATGATCAGATCAACTTTAAACTGTTGGAGATCAAAGCAGAGAGAACTTTTTCTTCTGTTGAAGAAAAAAAATACTAACAGACCTTCCTAAACAAACTAAAAGAGAACACCAAAAACCCATTATATCAAATGATCAGTGTTACTGAAGTGTGACAACTGCAGTGACTTTTGTTAAGAGTCCAGAGTGTTTTTTGGAAAGGAGAAAGAGTTTAAAAAGACTAGATTTAAAGTCATCCTAACTTTGTAATATAACACTGGAAAATTCTGGATGGAATACAAATAATGCAATTACGACATTAACAATCCACCACATACTGGATGTATTGAGTGGACACTGAATGTAAGCTTACAAAATTTTGTTCTTCTTCACACTCACTTCTATACACCATACTTATATTGATGTGGCACTGCAGTCTGATTTGGGTGTCTGGTTGTGTTGCATGCAACAGCTGCAATGAAAGAGGATTAGGGAGGGCAGAAAGGGAAGAGTGAGGAGAAGAGCTGTGAGGTGTAGAAACTCTAAAGAAAAAAAAATGGAATGGAAGTGAACTGCCAGAACCATGGGTCCATTACACTTCTGTGTGATAGATTTAAAATAATGGGATTTGCCATGGAACATACCAGCCTAAGAAATAATATAATGATTTCAGAAGAAAGAGGGAAACTACAAATTTAATATTTATGTATGAAGATGGTATCTGTGCTTTCAGAGTTAAGGCTCACCAGCCATTTGACCATCTTCTTTTGTGCAGATGCGCAAACAGTGCCCGAACTCTTAAAGGAATCGGCAGTAAAGCCGCGAGTAATGAGTATAATGGGCAGGGGCACTATGAATATAGTGCGGGACAATAAGTTGCGAATGTGGGTCTCATGGGAAGCATGCCAGAGATAAGTCCCTGCAGTCGCACTATCCTCTATGTCCTCAGTGGCTCATATGGATACAGTGTCTGCCATGTAAGCAGGAGATCCCGGATTTGAGTACCGGTCGGGACACACATTTTCAACTGTCCCCATTGACTTGTATCAATGCCTGAATGCAGTTCAGGGTATTCATTTCATTGTAAATTTAATATTTGCTGTAAGGATGAGACAGTGATATACTGAGAGAAAAGAAAACTTATTTGTTTAGAAATAGAAACATAGGGTTTAATATCATGTTAATTAGAGATGGAGCACACGTGTGTAGGCCAAGGATGGTATGGTAAACTGACCATTGGTCTTGTGTTTCTCAAATGAAAAATTGTGGCATTCATCTTAATAAGTTTAAGGAAATTAATGAAAACATAAATCTGATGAGGACTAGAAAGTCTACAGTTTTCCTGTATCCAGTGTTACAATCAGTGTGCCACTTTGCTTGGTTATGTGGTATAGAAAAAATCTATGACAGTGTACAAAGGAAAAAAAAAAATTAGAAATTACTCAAGAATAAGAATTCATAAAGACAAAATGCCATACTAACAGTGACACAGTTTTGTCTAAATAGATTATGGGTACTTGAATGATGATGATGGCTGAAATATTGGTAGTTGAGAGCATCAGAAACTGCTCTGATGGGTTTAAACTCTTGCCTTCACAGATGATGCAGTGACATGAGCTGACATAGAAGCAGAAGTGTAACAGAAACAAAGTGACTGCAATGACATATTCAAAACTTTTGCTCTCCAGATATGTCACGCAAAAAGGAAGGCATTTACAATCAGATGATCACTTTAAATAGAGAGAAAAATGGGTGGAACAAATTCACTAATTCCATTATCTGTATAGTGCAGTAGTAAACCATAGCCAATCCATAGAATAGCACTAGAAACAGTGTAGAAAAGATCATTCTTATGAGAAAGCCAATTCTGGATGAGTAAAAGGAGCCCATTAAAATTTGTGAAACTGCTCTAGAAAAATTTTTATAAATGTATTACCACAAATGATCCCGAATCACATTTAAACTGGCACACACAGCACTGAAACAATAACTTATGTCATCTTTCTGGAAATGGCTCTGAGCACTATGGGACTAAACTTCTGAGGTCATTAGTCCCCTAGAACTTAGAACTAGTTAAACCTCACTAACATCACACACATCCATGCCCGAGGCAGGATTCGAACCTGCGACCGTAGCGATCTCGCTGTTCCAGACTGCAGCACCTAGAACCGCACAGCCAATTCGGCCGGCTTTCTGTAAATACTTAAGACATAGATATCTGGGCATGAATTTTAATCAGTCACTACTGTACGTCAGATCTGAATTTACTAGTATTAATATGACTAGTATTAATATGCTAAGGTGCCTAGCAAAAGTATAGGGGAGGGAAAGGATCCACTTTGGTACAACAAACATATTAGGAAGTTGCTGAGAAAGCAGAGAATTTTGCACAGTCGTTTTAAACGTAGTTACTGCCCCGCTGACAAACAGAAATTATGCGAAATGAAAGCAGCTGTCAGAAGGACAATGAGAGACTCTTTTAACGAATTTGAAAGCAATATTTTATCTGCAGATTCTAAAAATAACACCAAAAAATTTTGTACGTACGTAAAATCTATGAACGCTACAAATAATTCAATACCTTCTCTTGCTGACAGTACAGGTAATGTAACTGATGATGATAAACAGAAAGCCAAAATTCTAAACCTAGCTTTCAAAAACTCGTTTACGATAGAGGACTGCAGCACCATTCCCCCTTGCAATTATCGAACAAATGAAAGGATGGCTGACATAGTGTTTAGTGTATCTGGGATTGTAAAACAGTTAAGATCCTTAGATGCCAGAAAGACATCTGGCCCAGATGGTATCCTCGTAAGATTTTATGTAGACTACGCTACAAATATAGCTCCATTCTTATCCGTCATCCATCAGAGATCAATGGAACGGCAGAAAGTTTGACGGGACTGGAAGGAGGCCCAGTTCATAGTAATCTATAGAAAGGGTAGACATTCGGATGCACATAATTACTGGCCAATTTCACTGACATCGATTTGTTGTAGAATCATGGAACATATTTTGTGTTCAGACTTAATGACCTTTCTAGACTCTGAGAAGCTCATCTGCAGAAGCCAGCACGGTTTTAGGAAACAGCGGTTATGCGAGACACAGCAGGCCCTCTTTGTATATGATATACCGGCTCCCAGGTTGATGCCGTATTTCTCGACTTTCGAAAGGCGTTGGACTCAGTTCTGCACTGTCCCTTGCTACAAAAAGTGCGCGCTTACTGTCTATCCAATGACATATGCGATTGGATAGAAAGTTTTCTAACAGACAGCAGTATGTCGTCCTGAACGGGGTAACTTCAACAAAAACAAGAGTAACTTCAGGTGTGCCCCAGGGCAGCGTAACAGGTCCTCTGCTTTTTACGCTTTACATAAACGATCTGGTTGATGGTATTGACAGCGGCCTTAGACTGTTTGCCAATGATGCTGTAGTCTATAGGAAAGTAGTATCACACGAAAGTTGTGAACAAATCAATGAGGATTTGCAGAAAATAAATGTATGGTGTAATGACTGGCAGTTATCTCTCAATATTAGAAGTGTAACCTACTGCGTATAACAAGGCGAAAATCCCCATTAATGTATGAGTACAAAATAAATAATCAGTCTTTGGAAGTGGTAACATCCGTCAAGTATCTGGGTGTGACTATTCGAAATGATCTCAAATGGAATGATCAGATTACAGAAGTAACGGGCAAGGCGAACTCTAGATTGCAGTTTATTGGTAGAATCCTGAAGTGATGCAGTCCTTCAACAAAGGAAATAGCTGACAATACGTTAGTTCATGCAATCTTAGAGTACTGTTCATCTGTATGGGACCCTTACCAGTTGGGTCTGGTTCAAGAGTTTGAGAAGGTCCAAAGAAGAGAGGCAAGATTCGTGACTGGTACATTTAGCCATCGTGAGAGCATTACAAATCTCATAGGGAGGTTGAAGTGGGACACACTTACAGATAGACGGCGCGCTAAACGGAAGGCGCTGCTCACTAAATTCCGAAATCCGATCTTCACCGAGGATGTAGAGTATATTACCACCAACTTTCAAATCGTGTAATGATCATCATTCAAAGATAAGGGAAATAAGAGCTCATACTGAGATGTACAGACAGTCATTTTTCCCTTGTGCGATCCGCAAGTGGAACGGGGGAGGATGACTTAGGTGCGAATTGTGCCCTCTGCCATACACCGTTTGGTGGCTAGGGGAGTAGAGATGTAGATGTAGATGTAGAATACACTTGTATTGAAGCAAATATTTTATACGTAAGGGACATGAGGGCTGCGACTGTTGATAAATACAAATAAACAAGTTTCTGCATCACCTGGATAAATGTGTTACAACTGAAAAAATTGGTTGTAGCTGTTCATTGCTTTTCTGATAGCATCAAGGATGCAGCTTCTGTGCAGGTATAACTAATGTTGTGGTCTGAATGTAAAATGTCTGTGATATTGTAATTGTGTTTATTTAGTAAATATTTTAGAACAAAATGAACAAACCTTGCAATGAAACATGAAATTTATCATTTATTTGTCAGTTAACTTTCAAATAAGCTTCTACATTTGCCTAGAAATACAGTAACATATTTTTAAGAAAAATTACTCCCAATATGAATCTTACATGCAGATAAAGATAGATAAAAATATGTTCTGCTAACAAATCCATAAGAAGAGGAGCCAAATGGACAATTACATGAATATTACTCATTCTTTATAGAGCAAAGCAAAAGAAAAGATAGGAAGAAACAAAATTACTTAGAAGTAATATTGGCAATTCATCTGTTGACCCCCTCAGGCACTGGAAATGCACCAAATTAATAAAATTTTATTTCTCTCTCTCTCTCTCTCTCTCTCTCTCTCTCTCTCTCTCTCTCTCTTTCTCTCTTTCCAGGAGCATATGCTACTTATGTATTCTAATACTAAATAACCCCATTTTCTCCAGGACTTTCCCCTTTTTTACTGGAGGAAAGAACGACTTCTTATAAATTGTCTTTTTTGTAATTCTCTTAGTTTGCACATATACCTGCTATTGATAAATACACTGACTGAAAAAAAGTGAAGCACCCAGAAGATAGGTTGAATGCCAGTGTAATTTAATACATGTACACACCATTGGTGAGTACGTAAACGATTAGTTGGAGTTGTTTATGACTGGTAGATGGCCATCAGAGTGCATTAGTGTAGTTTGTGTTTATTATTGTTACCAGGTTTGGTAAGATATATAAGGGGTGTTAACAATGTTAGATATTGAGTGATCATGGTGAAGGACATGGAAATGTTGCATACTCGCGTGAGACAGCATTATCAGTACCTGACAAGAGTCCAAAAAGGGCCTCTTTGTGGATCTCTGTTTTGTTGAAAGGTTGAATATCCATATTTGTGGGGCATTCGGAAGTGAAAGTGGCCCTGCTGTAGGGATGTCAGAGCAGGCATAGTAGTCCACCATGTCTGACCACCACAAGGGAGGAACACTGTGTTGTGGGAGGTCAAGTGCATCACAATCCTTTCACACTTGGGTGCCTGCCATCTGGAAACCCGTAGTTGACTCCCTGCAACATTCTGTGTCATCCTGCACGATTGCTCGGAGACTAGCAGCAGCTGGACTAGGGAATTATTGTCCCACACATAGGCTGCCGTGAATCCCACAACACAAAAGGCTGCATTTGGAGTGGTGCCTTAATCGGGGAGCATGGACTGTTGATGAATAGTATCATATTATGCTCAACAAAGATTTGCAGTATGTATTACCTCAAATGACCATCGTCAGTAAGCACGGCGGCGACCTGAGGATAGATCCTATTCTTCCAATGTTTTGGAGAGGTGTAGAGTGTTACTACTGGTGTGATGGTGTGGGTAGCCATCAGTTAAGACTTAAGTTCACAGCTGGTAGTGACTGGGATAACTCTGACAACACATTGTCACAGACATCCAGCATCCTCGTGTTAACTCTCATGCAACACTATCGAAGTGCGATTTTTTGACTTGACAATAATCATCCACACGTGTTACATGTCTATGTGATACTGAGGTACTCCTGTGGCCAGGAAGATCTCCAGATCTGTCTGCAATAGAACACAGGTGGGACCAGTTTGGACATCAACTCTATCTTGGAGCCAAGATATCGAGGATCAGTTGTGGGCCAACTTGTCTCAGGTGAGAAGAAAACGGCTTAGACACTCTTCCCAACCAAATTTGTCCGTGCATCCAGGCCAGAGTGGGTGCAGTGTGGTACTAATAAGTGCTCATACTGCCCAGTTATTTGTAAATTGCACTTGATCTTGTAATCATTGAAATAACATCACAAACTCTCTCAATCAATGAAGCTTCATTTTGTTTCCTTCCACACTTCCGGGTGTTTCACATTCCTAGTCAGGTAGTATGTAACATTTGATATAACATCTACCTTTCTCTTGTTTAAAGTGCTTCTGCTACTTACGTCTGTAGTTTTATTACTTTTATTACTTTTGAGAGAGAGAATAATATTGAATGAATACTTTAAGATACCAGTTGAAATGGAGACTAGATAAAAAACTAAGAATGTTGTATAAAATCGAATGGAGCTTGTAAATAGTAGTTCTTAATTCTCAAGAATCACAAAATATACCATAACTTAAATGTTATTCTTACTATCATTTCCTCCACAAGCAGGTTTGCTTGTAGATTTCTTTCAGCTGCATCTCTCATATGTACTAATTCACCGAGTTCTTTCTTTCTTCCTTCCCTTGCCAGAAGTTCCTTGGTTTCCCCACTAAATAGTCATCAAACACTATTAAAATAATAATTTAATGTATAATGAGAAAACTTAGGAAATATAATTAATCTTTTAAATACATTTTTAGGTAAAAACCATCAACAGTTCCCAGCTATTTTTTTCACTCTAATACATACCTTATTGTTACATGCTAACGCCACTGATAAAACCGGCAGTACGCAAGAAAAGTGTTGAAAAGGAAAAATTGCTCAATCCCAGTGACATTTTAAATATATGGACACGTCTTTCAAATTCGCTCACAAATTTCTGTGCAAAGGTCCTCAAAGTGTCACTTCATGGAGAACATGTAAATACAGTCTCTTTCAACAAAACCAGTTTAAAATATAATGAATGTAAATGAAAGTTAAACGGGTAGATCACAAACCTATTTGAGACAACATAGGGAAATACTCAAAACGTTAAAGCATGAAAGTGAAGTTGAAAAGGAGAGGAAGTAGTTTGATAAAAAGTGACTATCTTTTCAAGATTTTACTTCATTTAAACTTGCCTTTACTGTGATGCTTTTGAATTCATTAAGTGATATCTGCTAAATACTCACTGCCGCTGACTTTGAAGCAAAGCTTGAAAATTATTGATGAAACGTACAACTTCTAAGCTGTGAATTACTTAAATTTATAAAAGTAGACCCTGCTTACATTGTGTGAAGTCATACAGGCGTAACAAATGGAAATGAATTATACGTTTGGGTATACAGAGATCATAGTCACAAGTAGCTGTTGTTGGCAGAGTAGACTGTTCATACTAGGCATGTTTGGGAGGCTGATGTAATGACATACAGTTGTAATAGTGCACAAAACTATTAAGGTTTCAAGAATCTGGAATCACTGCAGCTATAGCTTGGTAGTTGCTTTACCGCCATAAATTTTTAAAAAATTGCTGTTATTGTTTTTTTATCAACATTTATTTTGTAGCATCATTCACAGCAAACACCAACTTTGCGTTAAGTGTCAGTTGACAAAATAGAAATCCAGCAGTTGTTGGAATGGATGACTTTGTATCCCTGAAACCATAAACAAGAAAGATTTTCAAGATGTTGAATGGGGAAAAGAAGGCAGCTGAGCTTAAGAAATAGCCTTTATCTATAGCATAAAATAACTCGTGTTTGTGTGTTCTGGAAAATTTTGTGCATGCACTCATTTGCTGCAAGGAAGTGGAATGGTTTAGTCAGACAATACTAAGTTGAACAACAAACTGAAAATAATATCCCACTAATTCAACACACAGAGTCCCATCACGATGAATCAGTGCAGCTTTATATCTATCACTGATACAAAAAAAGTTGTACTGATTCTATTGACAGAGGATTCACTGTTGGTCTACCTATGCTGTACTGTACATAAGTAGGCACTTGCTATAATTCAGTAACTTTATCGTACATTATGTAATCTTACTAAAACTAGTGAATACCAACAAAGGAAATGGGTAACTGAGGGTAAAAAAAAAAAAAAAAAAAAAAAAAAGTTCTTGTGCACTTTATGATTTGACAGCAATTTCAAATGATGCACAGTCAGAAATAAAAACAAGACCCATAGATAATGATGCATAAGAGGCAAAATATGTAACAGTAAGGAAAATGGGTTTTGCACAAGATTCTTTTAAAAACTAATAAACATACTGACATGTAAAAATTATAAGAAGTATATAGACATTCCATTCTATCTCCTCCACTTTAAATTACTCTTAATGGATATCTTTCACATAGTTGATTCATCCGTGTGAATTATGACTGCCTGCAGGATTGGAGTCATAGTTGCAATGAAATGACAAGATTACATGTGGTAGCCCATTCATTTTAGTGAGTTGCCATGATAGGAGGCACCTATGTCTCCCTTTGTAGTCTCATTCAAAGTGCAACTGAGAAAAGCATACTTTAAAAAGGGGCTAAACAGATTTGAGACAGCATTGTGTAGGCCCATCCATTACTAGTTCACACTACTTTCGTGTGAAACAAATGAATTTAGTTCAAAGTTTTGCTGGTTGCTTAAGCATTTAATTTGGTTTCACATTTACATAGTTTTACAGCTTCATTTAAGGAACTAACAAAGATGACAATACTACATGCACACATGTGAGAAATAGATCAGTAAGTGGCATTACCAGTTCTCTAAACTTCATTTTAAAAAATCAAAACGCCACACTTCATGGTGTAAGCCGTAACAGAACAGTAGTCCTCCTCTATATTCCATATTATGTTGATGCCTTTTAGTACACTTGGTGTGACGAGGTGCAAAGTTTGTTCAGTGTGATAATACAAAGTTCTTGGGGGTGAACATTAAGTTTTTTTGTCTCATATGGAGAATGTAGACCAGATACAGTGTCAAATGGACCAGATACAATGTCAAATGCTTTGACTTTGGCGACAACGAATGACTACATTTCTCTGAATGACCACCTGTCAGCACACTATGAGGGTCAAAATTGGAGACTTGGGTGTTCATCATCCAAAAGTGAGCTGACCATTAACATTTTTACTTTGTCCTACCTGGAAGGTTTAAAATTTTCTTTGTCATGCAAACTTTGCAGAATGGTCATTCTGCTTTCTCCTGTACTCTCTTATCGTAGTTGCAAACTATCTGTGTTCCATCTTGGGTAATGTCATTTTATTCACAATACTATTTCATGTTGTCTATAATCTCATGTAAATTTTCTTTACAACATACCTTATGAACCAATCATCTCAGTTCTTGCTTACATACGGAAGGCTCATATTTCTTCTTGTTTGGTATTAGGATAGTGTTTTGAAATACTGACACTGCAGTACATTTTATTTGGGTCTTGAAAATGACAGCCTCAACAAAATACAGTAGTTAATATCATCTTTACAAAAAGAAAATAATGTAACATAAATTTATCGCTGTCTGGAAGCTGCCCATAAATGACATTCACCAACATATTTTAATGTTCCTTTGGTGTGGACGCCATTGGAGTGCAATTGGAGAAGGTAATGCACAAAACTTTTTACTATCCATTGTGCCTTTGTTGATAGATTTTGAAACTGAAGATGGTGAGTCAGATGGAACAAGCAACACAGCTGCTTTGTGGAGGGAGGAAATACGGAAGAGATATGAGCAGGAATCCCAGTTCATTGCTGAGCTCCGAGCCAGGAATCTGGGAAATGGTCAAGAATTTGAGGAGAAGGTTTGTTCTGTTAGTTACCACTGAATGTGAAATCGCTTTCACTACTTCATGTCCTTATTCTTCTTTATTTTATATGTGCCAGGCATCAAATGAAGCAAAAGGTGCGGGTGATGAGTCTGACTATGAACAACGACAAAATGTAAGTGTATCATAAAAACATGTCTAAATTCTTATTGTAGAGATTTAGCTTTAATTGTGGAACATTAGCTTGCTCAAAATGAAGTGCTACGGTATAATTAATTCTAGATTGGCTCTTTTCTAACAGATGATAGGTTTTTAAGAAAACCTATCAAATGTTTTTGGGATACTTAGGAGTTAAAAAAGCCACAATCTAAGTTTTGATAAATCTTTTTAATGTCTTTAGCAATCTGATGCATTTCCCTGTGCCGTCTCAGAGGTGGAGGCAATCACAGTTACATAACATTCCTCAGTAACAGAAAAATATAAATTTTATAAAAGTTCCTAATTACAGAAAAATTACTGTAGTTAAGGTGGAATACAGCATGCATATGAATGTAAATGAGCTGCATTTAACTTTTTATTTTAGGCTTGCAAATGACTGAAGTTACCAGCAAAATGAAAAGAGCTCCTTAATCATCTCAGTGACAACCTACTGCACCCCTGTCATCAGCAACCTTATAACACATTGAAAAATGAAATAAGAAATGTTGCTGTTGAATATTATGCATGCCACAATATGAACACCTGACTGTCACCACTTGCACAACAGATTTGTGAAATCCAGTTGCTGTTCTTCACACTGGAAGCAATCATCAATTAAAAGATTAAATACTAATCAAAGTTGTGGCACATAATTACAAATGACTACAGTTCAAACACATGTTTTATTAATATTGAGAAAGAGTGAAAAACAAAACTTGTACTTACTGTTGGAGTGAGTGGCACTTCAGTTTCCTCATGTATTAAAAATAATTGATACCACTGAAGTTGGCAAACTTTCACCAAACCACCATGGGGTGCATACATCCTTTAGACTCTCAGTTGCTAATGATTCCAGTGTACCTTTCAAGTGACATTACTAATTTCACTTTATTAGAGTTGTATTTAGAAATACAATACCAATGAACATATAAAACTTGTAGCAGTACCCCAGTTGTATTAAAGATATCTCTATAAATCAAGCTGACTGTACCACATGCTACTCTCCCAAAAATACCAAAGTAAATGCTGAATCATAACCAAGGTACCTATCTAACTTCAGGAAATCCTTAGCAAATCTGACACCTGCCCCTTCCCCTCTATACAAAAGGCATTCACAACAAGATAAGAACGAGGAGTTGTCACACAAAGTGCTGCCCTTCAGCCACTTACAGCTCCAAAATTAGCCTTGTGTCCTTTAATATCACAAAATATGTATCTTGAACACTTTCCAGTATTCTGTTTTTATTGTGAAACACAAAACTTCAGTTTCAAAAGCTCATGCATGTGTGTGATTTATTGTGGGGTACAGTAATAGAATTCTCAGTCACCATAATACTGATTTTTCACATCTCAGTTTACTATTTTCAGAGTTTATAAAATGAAGAATTATTAGATGGGTAATGTAATTTAATAGACTGATATTTCATTGCATTAATATTTCCTCCAGGCCAATAGAGTTTTAATTGATACGGTAAATTTCCAGGCCTTGCGCAGGAGAGCAAGCGGCCTTACAGACGATGACAGCTATAAGGAAGATGATGACTCATACACTCGTACAGATGATGATGATGGTGGTTCAACAGATTGGGAAGAAGCCATGAAACGTTGGGTTAATCGATAAGAGTTCAGTTTTTATAAATATTCTTTCGAATTGTTGAGTTACTCTCTTGGAACAAAAATGTGTGTACATCATATTGATAATGACTGCTGTTAAGCTGGTATGTTGCAGATACAAAGTAAGCTTCTGAGATTACATATCCACTGCTGAAAGCACAATGCGTCAACAGTGGTATAAAAAAAAAGTTCTTTCAGCTGTAATGTAATATGACACATTCTGGAAAGGCACAACACTTTTAATTGGTCTGTTCAGTGAGGATATTAATAAGACGTTTTGAGTTTATTCATAATTTTGTGCCTCACTGAAATTAATTTTAATTTTTTTGCAAGTTAATGATGCTGTCTGAGACGAGATAAAGCACTAACTTTCACACATGCATATCAGTATACACCTATCATTTATTTTAGTTACAGTAAAAGAGGGAGCAATGTAAAGGGCACCAATAGTGAACTCTCTGCAGTTAGTACTTTTGGCAAGAAAACTGAGGGTTCTGCCAGTCTGAATAGATTAAAATAGAAATAATAGACACAAAATACATTCTCTGAAATATTTTCTAAAGAACATGTCCATTTAGTCAGCACTGTGTGCTAGGAATAATGGTTTGATATTATTAGGTGCTAGTAATCTCACTTTCCTATACTGAATATTTGTTTAGTTAAAAGATGATCACAACAGATCATTATTAATTATTTCAAAAATATGTTATATGACACTCAACTAATGTGGGCATTGCTGATGCTTGCACTTTTTTTGGATATATTTGAGCAACACATTGCTCACACAAATAGTGTTATATAATATAAATGATATGAAGCATGACCTTTTCATATCTTAACGAGTGACAAATCATCATAGTTAAGTTACCTCCAGATTCAAGTATATGAAAGTGATTTAAACTGGTTAATAAAAATCAAATAAAATAGGAAGGAAGACCAATTACACATTCACGACTGCACCTATTTCCTTCCAGTAACAGAGCAAGAAATACATACCTTTTATTCTAAGTTCTCGGTACATGAATTCTACATTAGAAGAAGCTAGTGTCACCATGGTGTGGGGAAGTACTCACACAATTGCGAACATCGATGTGCTTACTCTCCAAGGTGCAGTCAAAAAACTGTGAAATGTCTCAAAGAAGACTTGCGTGCCTCAACCTGATGCATACAGGTTACTGCCAAGTGAAACACACAGAGATGATCGTTATATAATTTCAGGTGATACTGTTGAAGCACAGTAGGTTAAGTTGTAAATATTTTGCTGTGCGATAGAAATGCCATACAAACGAGAGAAGCTTTAGTGGATACAAATCCAGTTCCTAAGACATTTCATTATTTAAACTATATGATGGATTCACCACTAAAATCAAGTACTGCGAAAAAAATCAGTTCTTGGGAATATCCTTGTCCACATTACAAACTTGGAGCAATGAAAGCTATTATGGGCATGTTTCATACTCTTCTCCATTATTGAAAGAAAATTTTATTTTTCGATCCATAGCTATCACTACCAGAAAAATATTATGGGCAGTTTTCCACTTCTTCTTACAAGACACTCTGCATTCAAATAGATCAGTATTTCCTCACTGCTTCCTTCCTGCTCAAACTGAAACTCTCTAATAACTTATTTCATAAATCGTTCTAGTCTGACTGCACTATCCTCAATCGTGTGTGGGGAACCTAGCACCAATAATGGATCTAGGGGAATGGGCAATGTAGAATGGACTTCATATAACACTCTATTTTTTTGTATAAATGAGGTAAAACACAATGGAAATTAACACCTGAGTTTGGGACATGACAGAAACAAAAATGTGTAAGTGAACGGAAGACACACACAAAGGCAACATAATTAACAGCCTGTACATAATGAAGGTGAATTTTGAAATATGTTAATCTGCAGTTTTGCCTCTGAAAATTGAAATATGAATAAAGGTCAATTGGCACAAAATACTGATCAGATTTGTGCACCTGTCTATTTAAGTAAATTTCATATTGCTAGAGTCTGCGAAGTGTACAGATATCTACATGAAATTGTTCTTTTGGGTAAAAATTTATTCACTCTTTTTTTTGCTATTAATCATTTACTTCAAAAAATGTTCTCTAGGTGTCAGCTATCATGTACACAAATACTTCTAATTATGTGGAAGTTGTTTACATCTCAATTTATGGCTTAGTTCAATTACTAGGACATTAATGAATTTGGGCCTAATTGTTGAATTTCAGTGTCTATACTGTGTAATGCACCTTTATTTTAAAAAAAAAAGTTGTACAGAGAAAATTTTTTTTTACTTTTGGCCAATTCAGTGCTCTTCTGCCGTATGAATGGCCTTCAAAACTGATTTTAATATTTCTATGTTCTCCAAAGAGCCAGATGTTTAATCCCTGTTTCTGCTAAAGCAGCTGATTGCACATAACAGGAAAGGCACGATGGGTATTCTCCAACATCGACATATATGTTACAGGTTTTGTTTGCTTTGTATAATACTTTTCAAAACACTTCTCCTCTTAGTAGTATGTGGCACACTAAGGTTGGGTAGTTCCTGATTTCATGGCTTACAGTAAAAATAAATTTACAGCTGCAAGGCAGTCCAGGAGAGGGACCTTTCAATTTATTCATGTGCACCAACCTGATTTACTACAGGGAAGGCACTATAGGTGTACACGAGAAGAAAGAATGAATTAAAACTACGAACTGTGAAGCTTTGTATAGTTTGTCAGTCAATCATACTGGCATGTAGATCTATGAAAATGTAAATATATATATAAATGTAAGATCTGTGTAATTGCTTTGTAGATTGTCTGCACATGACGAACTATTATATGTAACAAACCTCTACACTGTTACCAGTCCAATTTATTGTAAGTGTAAACTGTATTATATAATGGCACTATTTTATTGTGGATGGTGTAAAATATATTTTAAAATGGAAAAACTGTGGTGGACTACTTTTTTAAAAATCTCCTATGGCAGATGTAAGTATGAGCAGCTTGTAATAAGTTCGTATGTTGGTAAAAGGAGGGGAGGGGGAATCACTTGTGTTTCTCATCAAACAATACTATTCATGGAATGTATGCTTGTGTAGGCTTTACTTATGCATATTCTTTTACACAGTTTTGAGCTATAACAACAAATCTCGAACATTTTTAAGATTGCTTACCTATGTGTTTCAGAGCTAACAGACAATTAAAACACAAGAATATACCTCAAATTAGAAATTCGAGGTTGGAATATCAACAATATTATGGAAAGAAAAAAAACACACACACACACACGACTGCTATTTCTGCCCAACCAGAGTGCAATTGCAGTGCAGTGGATAGCAGGGTACGAGTGGGGGGGGTAGAGAAGTGAGTGTTGCCTGGCAGAGTATGCAGAGACAAGACTGGGAGGCTGTGGGAAAGGAGCAGAGAAGGGGTAAGGACCAGTGGTTGCATTGGCGGAGAGTGACACACAATGAGGTTGAGGGACATGAATTGGCTAGACGGAGAGGGGGGGGGGGGGGGCGCAGGAACTGTCGAGTGGAGCGTGTGGGGACAGGGGGTTGTCGTAGGTTTAGGCCAGGATGATTTCGTGAACTGAAAATGTGTTTTAAGGATAACCCCCATCTGTGCAGTTCAGGAAAGTTGGTGGTGAAGCAGAGGACCAAAACTGCCCAGGTTGTGAAGCAGCCATTGGAATCAAGCATATTATGTTCAGCTGCATGTTGTGACACAGGGTGATGCACTTCATTCTTGGCCACAGTTTGGCAGTGACCTTCCATCCTGCTAGACAGCTGGTTGGTAGTACAACAAATATAAAAAGCTGTGCAATGATTGCAGCAGTGCTGGTATATGACATGGCCTCTTCACACATCCCCAATTCTTCCACCACCCCCAGACTGAAACAACTGAACTACTTCCTTCATCAGGGCTTTGATTATCACAATCATTCCCTGAAATGAGGGTCATCCTACCAATAGCCTTCCCATCCCTCCTCAAGTGGTGTTCCATCACCCAACCAACCTTCACTACTTCCTAGTCTATCCCCATGCCACTCAGTCTCAACCCCTTACCAAAGGGAGCATATCCATATGGAAGACCCAAATGTAAGACCTGCCCAATCCACCTGTGAAGCCATCCATGTCATTTGCCACCAGGATAAATGGCTACCACCAAACTGTGGTCAAGAGCAAAGTAGACCACCCAGCAGCACAACAAACAGCTGCTTTACAACCCAGGACATCTGGATCCTCCCCTCCACCACCAGCTTTTCTGAACTGCACAGATGGGAGTTATCCTTAATATACATTCTCCACTCCCAAAATTATCCCATCATCAACCTATAGTAACTCACGGTCCTCACATCCTCCACCCAACAGTTTTTGTACCCCCCCACCCTCCTCGTGTGTCACTCTCCGACAATGCACCCACCAGTCTTCACCCCTTCTCTGCTGCTCCTCCTCCTCCTCCTCCTCCTCCTGGCAACCTTGTCTTGCCATTATCTAGTCCCTACACACTCCACCAGGCAGCATCCACTCCCTCTCCAGATTGCTGCTTCCATTTGACACAGCTGCATTGAGACTGGAAAGAGCAGTCGCACATGATTTTGTGTGTATGTGGTTTCTTAAGAAGGCTTTAGCTGAAAGTTAAATGTGTAACAGTCTTTTCGTTGGGTACCAATCTATCCTTTTACAATAACATATGACATTTAATGTAAATTACTATGTAAAGTGTGTATTTATCTGAGGTAATTGCAGTCAAAATCCAGAGTAAAAATTTAAGAATAAGTTTGTCATTGTTGTGTATCTTTTCTGCTGCTCCGCATTCCACTAACCACTGTGATGGATATTCACAGGAACAGTAACCTAGAATAAGTCTGGCAGTTACAAGTTTGCTGGGATTTGCAGAGGCGTAAATTTCATTCAATCTTGTGCGCATTCAACCTGAGTTAACAACTGACTTCTGTACTTGCCTTTGGAAAAATAGTGTAGCTCTCTGCCAGATCAAATTCATACATTATTTTTGTTTCCTAGTAGCTGTTGGCTGTTGTATTTTGGGATGCAAAACAGTTATGGTCAAGTAATATTCAACAGAAATCTAGAAACACCACCATTATTCTTGGTTGTGATTTACTTTCTCTCTCTTTCTTAAAATACAAATTTATATACAACATTTTTTAAACAATATGTATTTACAGCACTATACTTCACAATTATTTTTTCTTTGAATAATTTCTTCCCTTGTTCTTCAACAGCACAAACATTCCAGGTTTTCTAACAGTTATGTGTTTTTTGCTCTTCTGCACTTCCTGGAAAACTTTCACTGCAGCAACCTCTGGGACTGTTGCCTTAACAAATGGTACCTGTAACTGCCCAGTCTTTGTTGGATACTTGCCTGAGAATCCTCTTGGGAAAATTGGTTTTGACAGAAGTGTGTTTAACTGTTTCCTTTTAAGTGATGCTACTCTCTTTATTTCTACTGCTGTCTCTCTGCTCAGTCCAGATGGCCTAAATGTGTGTTAAGGAACTGTAAAATTATCAGTCATGAACAGTAATTTAATGCTCAACAACGTGTTAGTACAAATTTACACCTTATTTAGGTTATTTTGATGACCGAGTGACACACACACACTTTTAAGGAACAATTCATGGACAGCTGTTTTCAGACTGAATTGTGCCCTTTCAAGGTGACAATGGCTGCAATTAAGCAGTTTACTACAGAAATGTTCTTGCCCGATGGAAAAAGAATGCAACAACTGAGCTGCAGCACAGCTTAATGAGACTCAAAACGCACAAGTGTTAAGTGTGCATGCTTTCCAGCATAAGCCAAGATTTTGTGACCTTTTCAAAAAGCCTGTTTGTTTCTGGTAACATTCATGACCATTTAACCATAAAATCTTCATGATTACATTGCCTGAAAAGAGACCACATAAACTGATCTAATGTTCTTATTTCTCTTAAAGATACGAATCAGAATCCTTATGATTGTCACAGTGTCCGGAAGGGAGGGCCCTGTTATCTGTCATTGCAATATGTGCAGTAGAGTATCTATTACTTCATAGTACTCTGATGAAATAACAAGAAACAAACTACCATCTGTCACACAAATGTTACAGGTTTTCTTTTACGATTTGTGGGTCTGTAAATTAACTGACTATGCATCAGAGTGGCACACTAGCTGTGAGAGAAGCAATGATTTATCAACAGTAGCGGTAATTACAAAAACTTTGTGGAAGATGGTTGGGTTCATAAGCAAAAAGGAACAGGCTTTGTTCAAAAACTTGATAACATTTTCTGACATGCTAGAAAGGACTATCAGGGTTCACACGTCAAATCGAGCAGCTGGAGAGAAGTGAGAGCAAGGCAAGTATGAAGTCAGCGATTCATTACATAATTTATTTATGAATTTAAAACATATTCATGTGGAAATAAAATAAATCACTTATTCAGTCAACACTGATAGGTGCACTCAGACTTCCTATCATTCAGACCTTTCTTGTTATTACTGTTGGCAAGTCCATGTACTGCTTAATCAAAGATATTTGAGCTCTGTGAACATTAAGTGGCAACACAGTCTCAAAATCCCATTGCCAATAGTAGGGGGGGGGGGGGGGGGGGATAAATAAATAAAATAATGTAACAGTAATGATTCCCAACTTGCAGCTGTGTCTGACAAACACAGGATCAGTGACAGAGAAGCAGTTTACATCCTGGTAGCTAAAATTTTGTTGGACACCCTTTAAGAGAATTCAACCTAGAGAAAATTATAGAGCATTTTCAGAGTTAGCTGCACTGAACCAACGAAGAAACTGGTACAGATGTGCGTATTCAATTACAGAGATATGTAAACAGGCAGAATACGGTGATGTGGTCGGCAATGCCTACGTAATAAGTGTCTGGCTTGGTTGTAAGATCAGTTATTACTGCTGCAACAGCACATTATTACGATTTAAGTGAGTCTGAATGTGGTGTTACATTTGGTGGCATGAGTGATGGGACACACAATCTCTGAGGTAGTGATGAAATGGGTATTTTCCTGTACGACCCTTTCACGAGTGTACCGTGAATATCAGGAATTCAGTAAAACATAAAATCTCTGACATCACTGTGGCTGGGAAAATATCTTGCAAGAATGGGACCAACGACAACTGAAGAGAATCGTTCAACGTGACAGAAGTGCAACCCTTCTGCAAATTGCTGCAGATTCCAATGCTGGGCCAGCATGCGCACCATTCAAGCTTTACGTCTCACCTGGGCCCATCAACACCGACATTGGACTGTTGATAACTGGAAACATGTTGCATGGTTGGACGAGTCTCTTTTCAAATTGTATTGAGCAGATGGACGTTTACAGGTACAGAGACAACCTCACAAATCCATCAATTCTGCATGTCAGCTGGGGACTGTTCAATCTGGTGGAGGCTCTGTAATGGTGTGAGGCATGTGCAGTTGGAGTGATATGAGACCCCCGATACTTCTAGGCATCCATTCATGTCCATTGTGCATACTGATGGACTTGGGCAATTCCATCAGGACAATGTGACACATACGGAAATACTAGAGAGAAGCTCCAGCAGCACTCTTCTAAGTTTAAACACTTCTGCTGGCCACCAAACTCCCAAGACATGAACATTACTGAGCATATCTGGATGCCTTGCAACGTGCTGTTCAGAAGAGATCTCCACCCAGTTGTACTCTTACGGATTTATGGACAGCCCTGCAGGATTCATGGTGTCAATTACCTCCAGCACTACTTCAGACACAGTCAAGTCCATGCCACATTGTGTTGCGGCACTTCTGTGTGCTTGCAAGGGCCCTACACAATATTAGGCAGGTGTACTAGTTTCTTTGCTCTTCAGTTTACGAACTTCTTATTCTTGAAGTACTCCTGGCACAATGAGTATTCCATGAAGTTTCGGGACTGCATCCAGATTATTTCAATATACCTTGTTGCATGCTCCACAGGGCCTAGCCATCATGCAGTGTAGATGGCCATTTATTACTTGAAAAATATTTGTCCCCCTTGGTGAATCAATTTAAATATATCTGTATTTTTCTTGTCACTGCCTCTGCTGCAGCCAGAACACATTTTCATTTGTGGTTTATGTTTCCTGAATCATTCACCTTTGCATTCATTGTTCCTAATCTGTCATTTGACAAAGACAAAAATATTAAAAGGTTTGCATGTAGGACTCAATCAAATCCCAGAAATCATCAATAATGAGATATAACAATTTGTTTCTAATAAAACAAGTCTATTCCTTAGCAAATTCGACTTGAGTCACGAATATGAAAATTTCACCAACTGTCCACACCTAGCCAATAAACTGAAAGCTATAAATGATATGGCTGCAAAGGGTGTCAAACTCATGGATGACTACAACAAATTATTAACAAATGAAATGACTGTATGGCATTATTGGCTGGAAGACCTCATCTGGGGCTGTTTGACCACCTGTTGCAAGTCTGTCTATATGATGCCACTTCAGCAACTTGCGTGTCTTTGTGCTGAAAATGAGATGAAATTATTAGGACAACACAAACACCCACTCTTTGAGAGAAGAAAATCTCTGACCTGGCCAGAAATAACTAGCAGAACCAGTAGATGTCTTAAGTATCAAAGAAAATTTGATTTCTCATTTTATTTGCGTCACAAATATTATATGTAGAACTGTTGTATATTTAATAATGGACTGAAAGTAAATCAGCTGCGTCAATGTAAAGTTTTCCGAGATAAAAAGTAACTGAAATTTCTACATATTTCATTGTTTTAGGAACTTAGGGTCACAGATTTCCATTTTTCTACAGATCACAAAACGTACGTACGTACGAGTGTGTGCGTGTGCAATGGAATCAAACCAGGAGGTTGCACAAAGAAAAACATAAAACAAGTCAAGTACACGCATACAAAGTTAATTTTTGGCATATGCACACGGCTCTTAGCAAACATGAAAGCAGTTGAACTATTACTTAAGTTCACTACACATGGTGTCCCAGGAGGAATGGATGTGACAGAAACCTTAAGAGCTATGAGCACTTTTTCAGTAGAAGAAATGTGTTTTACAGTAGCAAAGATGATTAAGTGCTCATAGTTCTTAATGCATGGATTTTTAGAGTCTATGTTTATTAGAAAATTTTGTTTCAAATGATTGTTCCTCTTATGTACCCGAATACTGACCATTTCCCCTGGGCCATCCATGATTATGGCAGTGTAGGACAATGGGGACAGCAGAATGAGCAAAATAAAGTGTGGGACAAAAATTGTATATGCTGTTTAATTGTCCACTTCTTCCAAATTGATGGAAACGTTCAATTTTTTGTAGTTTAATAGCTTACTGTTCTGCCAGTCTCCAAACAGGCATTGTTTTGTTTTGTTTTCAGTTACGTGAATAAACATAAGTGCAAAGCTGACATTCTATGAAAGAAACACAGTTTTAAAATAGTACATTAAGTACAAAATATAAGTGAGGTTCCACTCCAATGGTGAAATGAGCTTCAAATAAAGCATTCTGACACATGTCAAAAGCTGTGCTACAGGTGTACACAAACAACAATCTACATCTACATTTATACTCCGCAAGCCACCCAACGGTGTGTGACGGAGGGCACTTTACGTGCCACTGTCATTACCTCCCTTTGCTGTTCCAGTCGCGTATGGTTCGCGGGAAGAACGACTGTCTGAAAGCCTCCATGCGCGCTCTAATCTCTCTAATTTTACATTCGTGATCTCCTCGGGAGGTATAAGTAGGGGGAAGCAATATATTCGATACCTCATCCAGAAATGCACCCTCTCGAAACCTGGCGAGCAATCTACACCGCGATGCAGAGCGCCTCTCTTGCAGAGTCTGCCACTTGAGTTTATTAAACATCTCCGTAACGCTATCACGGTTACCAAATAACCCTGTGACGAAACGCGCCGCTCTTCTTTGGATCTTCTCTATCTCCTCCGTCAAACCGATCTGGTACGGATCCCACACTGATGAGCAATACTCAAGTATAGGTCGAACGAGTGTTTTGTAAGCCACCTCCTTTGATGATGGACTACATTTTCTAAGCACTCTCCCAATGAATATCAACCTGGTACCCGCCTTACCAACAATTAATTTTATATGATCATTCCACTTCAAATCGTTCCGCACGCATACTCCCAGATATTTTACAGAAGTAACTGCTACCAGTGTTTGTTCCGCTATCATATAATCATACAATAAAGGATCCTTCTTCCTATGTATTCGCAATACATTACATTTGTCTATGTTAAGGGACAGTTGCCACTCCCTGCACCAAGTGCCTATCCGCTGCAGATCTTCCTGCATTTCGCTACAATTTTCTAATGCTGCAACTTCTCTGTATACTACAGCATCATCCGCGAAAAGCTGCATGGAACTTCCGACACTATCTACTAGGTCATTTATATATATTGTGAAAAGCAATGGTCCCATAACACTCCACTGTGGCACGCCAGAGGTTACTTTAACGTCTGTAGACGTCTCTCCATTGATAACAACATGCTGTGTTCTGTTTGCTAAAAACTCTTCAATCCAGCCACACAGCTGGTCTGATATTCCGTAGGCTCTTACTTTGATTATCAGGCGACAGTGGGGAACTGTATCGAACGCCTTCCGGAAGTCAAGAAAAATAGCATCTACCTGGGAGCCTGTATCTAATATTTTCTGGGTCTCATGAACAAATAAAGCGAGTTGGGTCTCACACGATCGCTGTTTCTGGAATCCATGTTGATTCCTACATAGTAGATTCTGGGTTTCCAAAAATGACATGATACTCGAGCAAAAAACGTGTTCTAAAATTCTACAACAGATCGACGTCAGAGATATAGGTCTATAGTTTTGCGCATCTGCTCGACGACCCTTCTTGAAGACTGGGACTACCTGTGCTCTTTTCCAATCATTTGGAACCCTCCGTTCCTCTAGAGACTTGCGGTACACGGCTGTTAGAAGGGGGGCGAGTTCTTTCGCGTACTCTGTGTAGAATCGAATTGGTATCCCGTCAGGTCCAGTGGACTTTCCTCTATTGAGTGATTCCAGTTGCTTTTCTATTCCTTGGACACTTATTTCGATGTCAGCCATTTTTTCGTTTGTGCGAGGATTTAGAGAAGGAACTGCAGTGCGGTCTTCCTCTGTGAAACAGCTTTGGAAAAAGGTGTTTAGTATTTCAGCTTTACACGTGTCATCCTCTGTTTTAATGCCATCATCATCCCGGAGTGTCTGGATATGCTGTTTCGAGCCACTTACTGATTTAACGTAAGACCAGAACTTCCTAGGATTTTCTGTCAAGTCGGTACATAGAATTTTACTTTCGAATTCACTGAACGCTTCACGCATAGCCCTCCTTATGCTAACTTTGACATCGTTTAGCTTCTGTTTGTCTGAGAGGTTTTGGATGCGTTAAAATTGGAGTGAAGCTCTCTTTGCTTTCGCAGTAGTTTCCTAACTTTGTTGTTGTACCACGTGGGTTTTTCCCGTCCCTCACAGTTTTACTCGGCACGTACCTGTCTAAAACGCATTTTACGATTGCCTTGAACTTTTTCCATAAACACTCAACATTGTCAGTGTCGGAACAGAAATTTTCATTTTGATCTGTTAGGTAGTCTGAAATCTGCCTTCTATTACTCTTGCTATACAGATAAACCTTCCTCCCTTTTTTTTATATTCCTATTAACTTCCATATTCAGGGATGCTGCAACGGCCTTATGATCACTTATTCCCTGTTCTGCACTTAAAGAGTCGAAAAGTTCGGGTCTGTTTGTTATCAGTAGGTCCAAGATGTTATCTCCACGAGTCAGTTCTCTGTTTAATTGCTCGAGGTAATTTTCAGATAGTGCACTCAGTATAATGTCACTCGATGCTCTGTCCCTACCACCCGTCCTAAACATCTGAGTGTCCCAGTCTATATCTGGTAAATTGAAATCTCCACCTAAGACTATAACATGCTGAGAAAATTTATGTGAAATGTATTCCAAATTTTCTCTCAGTTGTTCTGCCACTAATGCTGCTGAGTCGGGAGGTCGGTAAAAGGAGCCAATTATTAACCTAGCTCGGTTGTTGAGAGTAACCTCCACCCATAATAATTCACAGGAACTATCCACTTCTATTTCACTACAGGATAAACTACTACTAACAGCGACGAACACTCCACCACTGGTTGCATGCAATCTATCCTTTCTAAACACCGTCTGTACCTTTGTAAAAATTTCGGCAGAATTTATCTCTGGCTTCAACCAGCTTTCTGTACCTATAACGATTTCGGCTTCGGTGCTTTCTATCAGCGCTTGAAGTTCCGGTACTTTACCAACGCAGCTTCGACAGTTTACAATTACAATACCGATTGCTGCTTGGTCCCCGCATGTCCTGACTTTGCCCTGCACCCGTTGTGGCTGTTGCCCTTTCTGTACTTGCCCAAGGCCATCTAACCTAAAAAACCGCCCAGCCCACGCCACACAACCCCTGCTACCCGTGTAGCCGCTTGTTGCGTGTAGTGGACTCCTGACCTATCCAGCGGAACCCGAAACCCCACCACTCTATGGTGCAAGTCGAGGAATCTGCAGCCCACACGGTCGCAGAACCGTCTCGGCCTCTGATTCTGACCCTCCACTCGGCTCTGTACCAAAGGTCCGCAGTCAGTCCTGTCGACGATGCTGCAGATGGTGAGCTCTGCTTTCATCCCGCTAGCGAGACTGCCAGTCTTCACCAAATCAGATAGCCGCCGGAAGCCAGAGAGGATTTCCTCCGATCCATAGCGACACACATCATTGGTGCCCTGTACCCTTCATGGCATCCGGAAGGACCCTTTCCACATCTGGAATGACTCCCCCCGGTATGCACACGGAGTGCACATTGGTTTTCTTCCCCTCTCTTGATGCCATTTCCCTAAGGGGCCCCGTTACGCGCCTGACGTTGGAGCTCCCAACTACCAGTAAGCCCACCCTCTGCGACCGCCCGGATCTTGCAGACTGAGGGGCAACCTCTGGAACAGGACAAGCAGCCATGTCAGGCCGAAGATCAGTATCAGCCTGAGACAGAGCCTGAAATCGGTTCGTCAGACAAACTGGAGAGGCCTTCCGTTCAGCCCTCCGGAATGTCTTTCGTCCCCTGCCACACCTTGAGACGACCTCCCACTCTTACCACAGGTGAGGGATCAGCCTCAATGCGGGCAGTATCCCGGGCAACCACAGTCGTAGTCCGATCGGGGGATGCGTGGGACGAGCTGGCCATCCCCGACAAACCCCCATCCGGACCCCCACAGTGATGTCCATTGGCAACAGCCTCAAGCTGTGTGACCGAAGCCAACACTGCCTGAAGCTGGGAGCGAAGGGATGTCAACTCAGCCTGCATCCGAACACAGCAGTTGCAGTCCCTATCCATGCTAAAAACTGATTTGCAAAGAACGTCTGAACTAATCTACAGAGAGCGCAAACAAATCGACAAAATTTAAACGGTTATTAAAATACAAGATTGCCTAGTAAATGCAGTAATGCTGCTACTTGCGCACTGCTGACACTGCTCGGTGGCGGAAGGAGACTACGCGAATTTACACTATTCAGGTACTAAAACGCGATGCTACAACTCTCAAATACTATAATACGCCCGAAATTTATGAATTAAGCAATGCAAGTACCAAAAACATGCAAAGAAATTAAGAATTAAACTATGTAACAAATGAGTGAGCTAGGAGTATACGACTTGCTGCTGCAGCAAGTCAAGTGAACTCCTGTGCTGCGTTACAACAATTTGCTTGCTCACCACAGACGTCTGTGACACAGTGTGCCTGTGAAACCAGGGTAAGTTGTTCATGTTCAGTGCATTTTGAAGACTGCAGAGCTTAAGTGCTACATCCCTGCAATGAACGAGGACGACTCATATGGAGTGCTGTGGGTGGTTGAATGGCATGGTGAACAACAAAGAAGTGTCTGTAGAGATGACTGTGTGATCTGATGGGAAGAAAGTTAAACTCAGTGGTACAATAAACCCCATAACTGTGCCTACTGGGCTGCTGCAAATACACATGTCTCCATGAATTACCATGAGTGAATGTGTGCACTGTGTGTTATCTTATTCGGGATTGACTGGGCTATTCTTCTATGAGGGTGCAGTAACTGTGAGGTGTACCTAGAGAAGCTTGAGACATCTATTCCAACTGTGAGCTGTATGGGGACAAAGTTTTACTTTCAACAAGATGGTGGCTTCAGCCCACTACCGTAATCACATCTGGGAGTATTTTAACAAAAATATGGACAAGCCGAAGAGATTTTGTCGAATATCCACCATGTTTTCCAGACCTAATGGCTCTGAACTTCTACATAAGGGGAACACAAAAAGACTTTTTTCATCAACAAAAACCAAGCACACTGTATGAGCTTACAGAATGCATTGAACATTCATGTGCAGATGTTAATGGTGATGAAACCTACATTGATTGCAATAACTCGAACTTTGCAAACATACTTTCACCTAAAATGAGACATTTCCATTGCTTAATTTAGACATTATTAAACAGTGTACACATTTTTTGGACCACTTTGTATGTAATCTGAAGTTATACAGCCCAAGTTACACTCATCCATTCCCTTTGTTTTCCTTCTTGAGAGGAGTCCAAATGATCTGTATGGGGTTAAATTTAGTAAAGGATACATTTCATTTTCATCCAAAACCAAATCCATATCTTTTATTGCCTTATGAAACCAGTTATTTTTTGCATGGTGACGCCGGCAAGTCAATTCTAGCTTATCCAATTCTCTTGCAAGATGAACACGTTCCTTCACTCCTTTGAATAATGAGTCATCTACAGGAAATAAAGGCAGATCCTTGTCTGAAAGAATACGCAAAGGATATAAATTATAAGTGGCTCTAAAATTCACAGAAATAAAATTATTACCCTTGTAAAAAATCAACAATGTTGTGAAATGTCACTATGTGGGTATCTTAACACTGTACCTCGCCCAAGTGTTCTACATAGTCGTGCATAATAAGAGACTTCACTTGGATCAATTAGAAGAATTGTTAGGCCTTCTTTTTCCACACGAGCTGTTCTGCCACTACGGTGTATGTAGCCCTGAAATAAAGTGACATTAGGTTATGGCATATATATTGTATAATTTCAATACAACTATAAACGACAGACTCTGTGGTGTACCCTGAATGTATGTTTCATTAATTTGAAAGCCAACCTAATACTCCCTGTGGCCATTCCAAGACTCAATAAGTGTTTTTAAGTGTTTATATAAATAGGAGAGTATCAGGAGGTAGATATTTGGCAGTCAGTCAATGTGAAACTAAAATATGGTTGGTAGATTATAATTTCATGACGCTGGTGTGGCCATCACAGCACGTTATCTATATCAAGATGAAATCCTGCCTTTTAAGCAGTACTAGGATCAGCTATAGCAAAATGCTTTTACAATGGTTTAAGTCTTTACGGCAATGTGTACATAATTTGGACTTGGTCTTATGAATCTACAAGCTGCAGATAACTATCAGAGTATTCAAAGATTATAAAAATCTTGTGTAAGAGGTATATGCTGAGCAGATACCCTGCAACACTGTGTCAAAAAGAGAACCATATATGGTGCAAACAGCTAATGAGGGCTTTTGTTCATTGTATACTGATACCTTAGAAATCTGTACGGTACCTTCATTCACACAATAAAACCTGCAGATTGTTTCAAAACAACTATTTTTTCTTAATTACACACACATATGGCAGGTTTCAGAAAATATCTAGTTGTCAGTGCTAAGGAAGGTTAGGAGAGTTGTTCCTCTCAATGACCACCTAAGCCACAGTGTCTAGTCTTGCTGCTGACTGACACAGTTTGGTTTATTTCATAACATTCCATGTCATTTCTGGAGAACTTGAGCGGGAAAAATGATGTTAATAGTGCAACAAGATGATAAAGTAAAATAAATTACGATGCTAACAACAACAAAATAATGTGCATTCATTTACAATGAATAAACACGTTTTGGTAAAAGAACATACATATTGATAAACAGTAACCCAACTATGGTGCTAAACAAAGATTCAATCAAAGACCACATGACAACTAAGACAGTTATGTTCCAGGTCTGGAACAGGCAGTGATTCGGTGACAACATTGTGGATATTTCACTACTGCATATAATTCCAATACATCTGCTTCTATAATGGGGTGAATGTATGTTACAGTGCAAAACTGGATTCAGAGGTGTGTGAGGAGATCAGTCCTATGATATATGAAGATGGTATCGGTTCTTTCAGACATGTCCAAAAGACTGGCGATCTTGCAGCTCTTGAAGAATGAAATTACAATAAAATCCAGACCTTTAGCTGCTTACAGGTGTTGATAAATTTCAACAGGGACAGTTGAAAATGTGTGACCTGAGCATGACTTACATTGCAGACATGTCCAAAAGAACAGGTACCATCTTCATATAGATAAGGCTAACTGGCCAATGATCTTCAGTGGGGATGCACTCACATTGCCAGAACTCTTACAGGATTCGGTAGACTCACTGCCACAAGTAATGAGTATGGTGGGCAGGGGCACTACAAATGTAGTGTGTGGACAGTAAGTTGGGAACGTGGGTCTCACAGGGAGCGTGCCAGAGATAATGCCTATAAGCAGCTAAAGGTCTGGATTTCATTGTAATTTCATTCAGTCCTATGAGGTTAAAATGAAGTGCTCCATTCTTGAACTGCAAAATTCACAAACCACAGTCTCTCATTGCCTAGTTACACTAACTCATTATCCCTTGTTTGTTACTTACTGTCTCAGTAATTTGCTAAAACATTGAAGGTGATCATATGTGAAGAGACAAATGAAAATCTTTACTAAGGACAGGATTCATACCTGCATCTCCTGCTCACTAGGCAGATATGCTAACCACTACACCATCCTGTCACAGTGACTTTGTACAACTGCACGGAGTACCCTAGCACAACCCCCTCCTCAATCCAAATTCCTATTCACACCTCAGCCCAGTTGGTATTCCCCCTAAACTCTAACAGCGCTGCAGAGGCTCTCCAACTGTACTGGAATAGTACATCAGCATCAGAAAAAATGGGAGATCCTTCCTGAAATCCAGCTGCCAAGGTCCAGGCATTCACAGAGGGAGGGATTATTTGCATCTAGGAACTTCAATGTCAGGCATGTGATGGAGCTCTTTAGTGGTATGGCTGTCAAGAAGAAGAATTCACACATTGTGTACGTAGTACCAGGGGGAATTGTGATGCCACAGGAGGAACAGGTTTTCCCATATGCAATGAAAAGCACAGGGTACAGCCTACAGCTGGTGGTTGCTTATGTCAATACAAACACTGTGTGTTGCTTTGGATCAGAACAGATTATCCCTGGTTTCTAACAGCTACATAAAGTTGTAAAGACAGCCAGTATTGCTTGTAAGATGAAGGTAGAACTCACTGCTTGCTGCAATGTTGACAGGACCACCTGTGGATCTGTGGTACAGATCTGTGTGGAGAGTCTGAATCAGAGGCTCTGACAGTTCTGTGACTGTGTAGGCTGTAGATCCTTAACTAACGTCATAGAGTAGAAAAATGTCAGTCTCGGGAAAGTACAGACAGAGGTACAGTCTAAGAGGGAGCAGATCAACCAAGGAAACATTGGTAGTGTAGCTGTAAACTGGCATAGCTGTGTTGACAAAGAAGCAGAGTTCCAAGCACTCATAGAAAGTACAGAATTCTAGCTAAAGCCAGAGAGAAGTTCAGAATTTTTTCACTAAAGATGTTGTTCAAAAGGATAGACTAAATTCAACTGGTGATGGGGAGTTTGTTGCTGTTAGTGTGTGTAGATGTTATACTTAACAACAGGAATAAATTAATAATTCGTTCATTTCACTGAACCCCCCCCCCCCCCCCCCCACCACACACACACACACCCACACACACACACACACACACACACACACTCGGATAATATAATGAGAATTCGAGTCTTATTTCGAACAGGTACTTGAGTCACAGTTACTAGCGACTTCAGTCTACACTCAATACTTGGTAAAAATAGATGTTAAAAGATGTATCTTCCAACTTTGTACTAATGCTTTCTCTAAAAATTATTTTCAGCATGTAGTTCAGGAGCCCATAGGAAGTGTGAATGGTTCTGACAACATACTAGACTTCGTAGTAACAATCAAACAGAAAGCGTCATGGCAGGCACATGAATTAGTGACCATAAGGACATTATAGTGAGTTGAATACTGTAAAATCCAAATCCACCAAAAATAAATGCAAAATATATCTATTTAATAAAACAGCTGCAAATCTGCTTGACACTTTCCTAAGAGACAGTCTACATTCCTTCCATACTAATTATGTAAGCATTGTGCAAATGTGGTTCAAATTCAGTGAAATAGTTGTGATGGCAATTGAGAGTTTTATACCAAGTAAATCAATAACCGAAGGAATAGATCTCCCACGGCACACGAAATCAGGTCAGTGCACTGTTCCAGACGCAATGAAAATAAGAATGTTCAATTTAAAAGAACACGAAATCTCCAAAATTGTGAACAATTTTGAGATGCTCAAAAGTTAGTGCGTATTTGAATGCAAGATGCTTTTAATAGTTTCTACAGCAAGACCCTATCTCAAACACTGGTAGAAAATCCAGAGAGATTCTGGTTGTACGTAAAATATACTAGTGACAATGCACAATCAATATCTCCACTGGTTGATAACAATGGTACTGTTAATAATGACAGCGCCACAAAAGTGGAGCTACTTAACACAATTTTCTGAAATTCCTTCACCACAGAATAGGCAGTAAATATTCCTGGATTTGAATCAACAGCTGCCAACATGAGTAATTTGGAAGTACATACCCTCAAGTGTAGTAAAGCATCTTAAATCAATTAAGGAATGTCATTCAGCCCTTATTATATACTAGTTAGGTTCTCCGATGAAACAGCTCCTATTTTAGCAATCATATACAACCACCTGCTAAATAAAATATCCACACCTACAGACACAAGACAGGAAGGAGAAGTAAACTGCTGAATTAAAGGCCCATATCACTGACATTGATCTGAAGCAGGATTTTGTAATATGCTGTATTCGAACATTACGAAATAACTTGATGAAAACGATCTACTGACACACAACCAGCAATGATTCAGAGAATACTGTTCTTGTGAAACACAAGTGGTTCTTTATTCATACAGAGTAATGAGTGCAATCAATGGGGAGCTCAAGCTGATTCCTTAAGACTTTTGACATTGTTCCTTGCAAGTGGCTACTAATCAAACTGTGTGCCTATGTAGTGCTGTCTCAGTTGTGCAACTGGACTCATGATTTCCTGTCAGAAAGGGCACAGGACTCTAAACAGTAAGTGTGAGGTCGTCCACACAACTACTAAAATTTTTTTTGCCGAACTTCAGTTTTTCAATAAATAACACAAATTTAAATGTTGTAGATTCAATTAAACACCTAGGGATTACAATTTGAATCATCAGATACAAAACATTGTGCACAATGTGAAACAAAGACTGCGTTTTATTGGCACAACACTTAGGAGATGCAACAAATCAACCAATGGGATTGATTACACTATACTTGTCCATCCTTTTCTGGAGTATTGCAGTGTGGTACAGGATCCTTCCCAGATAGGACAGAAGACATTGAAAACATTCAAAGATGGGCAACTTGTTTTGTATTATCAAGAAACTGAGGGGAGAGAGTCATGGATATAATAAGCAAATTAGGATGAGACTCATTACAACAAAGGCACTTTTTTGTTGTGGCAAGATCTTTGCACTAAATCTCTATCACCAACTCCTCCTCCAAATGGCGATGTATTTTGTTGACTCCCGCTTACATCGGGTGAACTGAACACCACAATAAAATAAGGAAAATCAAAGCTTGCACAGGAAGATTCAGGTGTTCATTTTTACCATGCACTAATCGAGAATGAATCGGTTAAGAAATATTCTGAAAGTGATTCTATGAACTCTTCACCAAACACTCAAATGTGAACTGCAGAGTAATCAAGTACGTGTAGATAGAGAGGATGATGTCAGCCTTCTGCATGACCAGAGATATGTACAATAAAAATAATATATCTACAGATGCCAAGATCAAACATTACATGCAAAGTGAGGAATGCAGTACTGTAAGTGGCTGAAATGATAACACTTGAAAGACATAGCATAGAACTGCAAAATACTACATCACAAAAATGATAGTGAGACATGGATGCAAGGACCTACAGTAGAACTCTTCCAGAGTATGAGGAAAACATTAGGAGAAATCAGAATGAAAAGGACAAGATTTGCAGGACAGGACATCAGGGTGAATATGGACAGAATGACCAAAATATGGGAAAAAATGGCAGGACAAGCGGAAAAAAGACAGGAACTAAGTGGTTGATGGACTCTGAAGGAAAACTAGAAGAGCAAGAACACAGTGACCATTACACCACACATCAATGATAGGCGAGGATAAAGGAAAAGGATAGTGTGTCACCAATTGAGCAGATAAGACAACAGAGTTTGGAAGAGTACTAGCAGACAAGAGAAAGGAGAAGAAAATGTTATCCATGAAGGGGCTTATCCATGGTCCTAGAAAAGCTGTAGTGGAAGAAATAAGTACCTTTGCCACAAGAAGAGAGATTATCAACAGCAGTCTATAGATATGTGGCTAATCAGTTTGTGCGTGAAAATGTAATGTTTAAATTCACTAAGATCCCAGACAATGATAAAAGTGAGAATCAGCAACAAGTTCTGAGTCCACAAATAACAGAAGCAACTGACAGAAATAAGTACTCTGTCTAGACTCCTAAGAACTGTTATTTGTTTTCTCATTTTTGGGATGTCAAACCCAACAATAACATAGGCTGTCTTGTGTTCACATTTGGTCATAGATTTTTCAGAACCACTATGGAAGTTGAAAACCAATAATCACACTACATGTCCAGATTTGAGAGTGTTCAGCGCCAAGCCTTGAGACATAAAACTGACTAAAATTGTAGTTGTACCCTCCCATTCCTTGATTTTCTTTCATTTTCTTTCTGTCTCCCACTCCTCCCTTCCTTCCTTTTCCCTTCCCTTATCTGTATTTGAAACACTACAATTCCAAAGCTTGATTTTTTTGTCGTCTTTCTTTATGTGCTAGAGAGGTATATTTCAGTGTTTCTCAGGGATGTATAACTTTATCTATTTATCTTTACTAGTTTACACAGTACTGATATTTAGAAGCAAAACATTACCTCAGATGTGCGAGGTACTTGATAATGTATGACATGTTCCACACCAGGAATGTCAAGTCCGCGAGCTGCAACATCAGTAGCCAACAAGACACTATTTGGATCATTGCGAAAGCGATCCAGGTTTTTGAGCCGCTGACGTTGTACCATATTGGCATGGAGAGGAAGGGGGTTACATTGTAGCAGCTGCAGCAACTGCGTGAGGCGCCGCACACAGCTGATACTGTTGCAAAACACCAGAGTGCGACCAGGATGTCGCTGTAATAAGTAATACAGGTACTCATCTTTCTCCTCCAAGGTACAGCAAATGCGTGACTCAAGCAATGTTCCTGCTGTACCTAAAAACCAGAAAAGAAAGCCTGATTTACTGACAATTCAGATGCAACAAAATTATGTACAAGAGATACTTAACACTAAAATCACAGCAAACATGGCAAGCAAAATTTAACTGAAAGTTTTCCTTGTATTACGTTTAAGTAGGTATTCAAAGTAGTCACAACAAGTGTCCAAGCACTATTTATGTAAATGTCATGCGTGGTGTGTGAAAAGATATTGGTGCAAGTAAGGGAAAAAAGTATTGATTATACAAAAGTGAGCAGTAAGAATAATTATGGTGTTCACCCACGGACTTCATGTAGGTACCTCTTCAAGGAGCTAGGTATTTTAACTGCGCTGTCACAATATATTTGCACAAATTCATCATCATAAATAATCCATCACAATTTGAAAAGAACAGTGATGTGCATATCTACAACACTAGAGGGAAAAAGAGCTTTATTACCAATTATTAAAGCTGCCAGTGGCTCAGAAAGAAGTTCAAAATGCAGCAACAAAATTTTTTTATAATTTGCTCGATAACGTAAAATGTCTGACTGTAGCAAGGCAAGTTTTAAATTTAACTTAAAATCATTTCTCCTGGACAACTTCTTCTCCACTGATAAATTTCTATTTATAACAAAGCGTTATTTTTAAGTGTAGTTGCATGAGACTGACTAAAAGAAAACTGTATTCATTAATGTTAACACTAATCACGTACACTTGAGTTACTCTGTGTGTGTGTGTGTGTGTGTGTGTGTGTGTGTGTGTGTGTGTGTGTGTGTGTGTGTGTGGTGGGGGGGGGGGGGGGGGGGGGGGAAGGAGGAGCAAGGAAAAAAATTATGATTTATTCACAGTATTTACCTTTTTCCTGGGTGATATCTACAACCTTTGGATTTGTTATTCCCAGTAATGAGATGATGCCCTGCAATTTTTGGCCAGGTGTCAGACGTTTCCTTGCCTGACCCTTTAAATGTCTTGGCGGTTCATGCACAAGTGTAAGTGTTGCAGAAAAAACAAAGTTCTGCCGACTACTTTTCCTACCCTCATCAAGATTGATACGTTCCAAAAGTTTCTGCAGTTCTTCATAATGGCCCCTCTCAAGCATTCGATCCGTTTCATCAATTGCAAGATACCTAAGACAGGAAATAATTATTTTTTTTTTTTTTTTTTTAGATTTCTCTCTCTTCCGTGCATTATGACAGAAAATTAGTCTGCATATTTCCAAAAACTAGTGTCACCACTAGAGCAATATGATTTGAATATTTCAAGTCAGCTTCCCATACAAATTACATTTTCCAGGAAAAATGCATTCAAAGCCAAGATTTCCCATCTTCATGTATTCCATTTAGAATTTTTGATCAATGAATAAATACATGGAAAGCTACAACATCCATAGTTTTTATGTACTGTCCACATGATAAACATACATACACTGAAAAAGATAGAAATTCATTTTTAACATTACCTTATATCATCAACTTGAGACAGGTGAGGGTTCCCTTCTTGAATGAGCTCCCAAAGCCTTCCAGGAGTTGCTACAACAATGTCTGGACACTTGCGAAGCAGTCTCTCCTGCTTTTCTGCAGAGAGGCCTCCCACCACAACTGAAACCTGACAAAGAATTTATACTATTATCAATGTGAATAATATGGGCCAAACAATATGACATCAGCCTGACAACAACTAACTTGCTTTTAGGCAGAGACAAACATTTAAACATACACATGTGTACTGTTGAACAATTCAATTTTTATTTAACAGGCATAGTTATCTGTTGATACATAAGAATATTTTAGCCATATAAGGTGAATAGCAAAAGAAAAGGCAGATTGGTTATGCAGGAGTCACATTTCAAAAATGAAAATTTTGCGACTATCCACAACAATGGAAACTGTTATATACAATTTTCAGCCATCATTAATCTTTCAGAAAATCCTCCACATAAAATTCACCCACACACAGCTAGCAAGATAGTCCAGATGCCAAGCCTGCAACTCCTCTTACCACTATAAAAATTGGAAGTGCCTTCCCTAAAGCCTCATTTTCCTTCCTTCAGTGAAGTGGGTCCACACATTTATAAAGAATGAATAAAATGGCATGCATCATCATCTCCAATGCTGAGAAATCTAATCACTTATTAGACCTCATAAATTGTAAGGCTGTTTATTGTCACATCCATTGTTAATTGCAGTACATAAGTAATAATGTCAGTTCACAACCCATATCGAAATTTTGTTAACAGACCACTTAAAGTTATAGCTGTGTGGAATGTGTAGCTACTTAGTCTCTAGCAACAACCACTTTTTTTTTTCCTTTTCTTTCTAACTGCAAATCATATTTATCATGTACAGAGGCATCACCAATGGACATATACAGTCTGAAGTGCAAAATAAGAAAAATAATCCAATGAAATATATGTGTACACAACTCACAGCCAAAAAGTGAATCATCTTATTAGTGATTGTACAATGGTTTATCATTCTGCACACATTTCGCCTCACAAATTCAGTAGTCAAAATCTCTAACAAAAAAAGGTATTGCAAAATTACTTCAAATATTTACGAACTTCTCACTAGGAACACCATCACTGTCATCATCACAAGTCATTCTATTCATTACTGAGTTCACAATCCTATGATCCAAGCATCTCCATCCCAGATGGTTACCAGCTTTTCTTGTAGCCTGCTGAAGATACAGACCAAAGATCATCTTGATTTAGTTAATCTACCCAGACGCAGTTCTCTCCCTCAGTCTTGTGTCCTCAATACATACTTCCTTGATTATTTTTTCTATATTTACTCCATATCTTCTCACAATATGGTCAAAGAACTGGACAACTTTTTGTGGCAGTGAGAAGAAAGGCACCTGGAGATACTCAGTTACTCAATAATCGACAAATTAGTTGTTCTTTCCGTCCATTTTACGTGCAGTATCTTGCACCAGCATCAAAGCTCAATACGTTGCTTGTCTCTGGCCTTAAGGGTCCATGTTTCACAACTGTAAAAGAAGACAGAAAACATGAGTGTTTCAACAAGCCAGATCTTTGTATGGCTCACATTTGTTCTTTTTTGCAAGGTCTTGCTGAGCTGCTTGATAGCCTCCTGCACTACTGTAATCTGTCTTCTTATCTTACTCTCTAAATTTCTCGTGCCACAAATGGTTGACCCGACATAGCTGAAAGAAAGCACGACTTCCAGTTCCTTTGATGGACCTGCGAGTTGAATGTGTGCTCGTCAATCAGTTATATTGACTCTGGACTTGCTAATATTGACTTCTAATCCACATTATACACTAATATTATTTACTTTTGTTAGTAGCTCAGCAAGTTGTTCTTTGCTGCTGGCTAAAAGCGCAGTGTCATTGACAAATCGGAGTTTGTTAACAGTTTTTCCAATAATTAAGACACCTTTACTCCAACCATCACAAGCTTTCCTGATGACATGTCCAACATAGATGTCATACAGTTGTGGGTGATAGGGCACAGCTCTGTCTGAGAAAATAATGCTTGGATGGGATATGAGCGCAATAGTTTCGTAGTTGGAGCACTTCCTAATTAATCCTTTCTTGTACCCCTTGTGCCATTTCTCTGATCAACTCCCCAGATACACTGTCTACACCATGGGATTTATAATTCTTCAGACACTGATGCGCATTCTCTATTTTGCTGTGTAAGACTGTTGGTTCCAATGTAAGTTGCGTAACTGCTCCATTGCCCATACTGTGTTAATTCCAGAAGAAAGCTTCTCATGGTACTGTTTCCAACTCACAACAACGGCCTCCTTGTCTCTGACATGGTTGTCATTCTCATCGTCTGCCACCCACGTATAAGGATTACATTCACCATGATGCTGCTGAGTTTTGTTTTAAGTGATCATGTACTTGATTACGATTGTTCTATCTAGTAAGAGACATCTTTAATGAACTGTGATCTGTCCCTTCTACAATTATCAATTCCGTTATATTCTATGCACATACAAGATACTAAAAAAAATCATAATGCGCTAGGAGTATATGAGCAGTTGTTAAACTCAGGTCCAATCTTCATATTGGATAATTCTGCACTCTCTGAGCACCATAGGACAACTGATATTAGAAAAATGCAAGAACAATGCTAAATGCATCATCAAATTATTAGAGGAATGATGCTCAATCATTCCTCCCTAGGTTATTGTTTGCGTTACTAATAACTGTTTTTATTACACATACAAATATTTTAAAGTATGATCCACCTTGGTACAATTAAGTTATACATATTTTTTTAAAAATGGATGAGCTATATATCTTAAAACACTTTAAATCTTCAGACCTAATACTATAGGTTTGGTTTCATTCGTCACATTAGATTTTGGATATAGACCAGATGTGTCTTATCCTTGCCTACAATGAGAGGATGTACCATAGTAAGCATTACTCTCCCATAACAAATGAAAAGCAATCAATTAAAATTCAGTCCCTGCAAAATAGTGAGTCCTCTTGTTGGAGCATAATTCATCCAAAGATGAATTAGGACAACTTTGTCTCTTACACTGGCAAAACACAAAGCTTTAACACAGAACACATCTGGCTGTACAACAAGAGTGATGCTTGCTCCACAACATGAGTTTACAAGGAACTGGAGATTTGCTTATGCTCCCACTGAGATGTGAAGTACTGATTTGAAATCGATACTACATCTATTGTTTACAATTATTTTAAGGATTTTGTTACATATTGAAAAACTCTCAAATACTTCTTTGTAATTATTTCGATAAATCCAATAGTACAAAAAAAGAAAAGATGAACAACTGCTGCTGCTGCTGCTGCAAAGGGTGGGTGAGCAGGAAGACGGATGTACTGATGAACAAACAGTCAGACAGACAGACAGACAGACAGACGGACAGACGGACAGCGACACCCATGCGCACAACTGCTAAGCTTTTAGTTACAAGAAGACAAAATGACTCGCCGTAATTTACCTTCACGAGGCGCAATTGTGAGTACTGCCAACAGATACACTGAAGTTCTCTTAACAGGTAGGTCCCTCACATCCTAAGGCCTGAGTGACCTGTCCCTCCCTTCAAATCTCCCCCAATCTATGCCTCTCTCCTCCCTGAGAAAGGATTTAATAGTTCCAAAAGCTAGAAGTCTTTTGTTTTTTCATTTTTATATGAATCTATCAACAGTATTCAGAAATTTGCCTCTTGAAGTTAACTACTGGACAGCCATTGTGTGTCCCCATAATTTTACACTTTTCTTAATAGCTTTACTTTTGATTAATGTTTAACTAACCCAAACCCTTCTATTCTGTATGTCTGAGTATTCTGCAAATAAAGTGTTCATTCTTCAATTCCTTTAATGTAAGTCCCCCTTCCCCTATCTTTTCTCTTTCCTCTCTCTTTGCTGTATTAGTCTGCATCATACCTTGTCAGTATTTGTAACATTTAAATTTTACATGGTAAAAATTCCAATTCACTTTCTTTACACTGCTCATTGTCATTTTTGCACAGTCTCCCCCTCCTGATCATAGGCAGACATGGACAGACAACAGATATGCCTGCTTCTTCTCTAACATAACAATTTTAGATTCTTCTCTATCCATTTTGTTTTGTGCTTAATACCATAAATACCAAATTATCATATAAATCAATAAAAACAAACCTTTATGCCAGTATATTTTGCAACTGCAACCAAATGATTTCGTACTTGTATGGCTAATTCCCTGGTTGGTGTCAGTACAAGAGCATAAAGTTTTCCTCCAGATTTCTCTTGACTTATTGAGTCACATTTACTGATGTCACCATTACTTTCTTGAGCCTCTGAAACAAGCCACACATGTTATTGTGTATCACCCTCAAAATTTAAAAAAATCAATGATGTTAAATTTTGAGTGCATAAAAATTATTGCTTCTTTTGGCAATCAAGTTTTGGTAGCGACATGATGATTTTCTTTACCGTGCTTGCCCCATGTTCTTCACCATATTAGTCAATAATAAAAGACAACCAAGCTTCCTAAAATGTGATATTTCAACAGCTATAGATTACGGATGATGAACACACTGAATTGCCATGTTCCTCATCTGACCTCATAATTTCTAAATATATCCTATTTAATATTTATTTTATTGCTTTCTTTAGACCCTCTCTCCCTATTTACATAATAGACAATGTTTTAACATTTTTCGATTGTTATATGTTTTAACTGATTGCAATGTTATGTCACAGCTTAGTATTAGCAATAATAAAGACCCCACAAACACTTTGATATGTTTTGACCACAGCATTTATTCACTTATTTTGGCTTATTCATTTCAGCTTTCACCATTTTCAACGGAAAACAATGTATCAACTAGTATCAGTGAAGGAACGTTATGGTAATACCACAACATATGGCATGTCAATAGTAGATCTAGGCATCCCATATGGGGTGGACAGGGACCATGGACAACTCAGGGTGTTGCACCAATCCCCCAACTAACAAGTCTGAGGTGCTGTGTTTCACTGAAACTGGGCCAGTCGGTCTCACTTCAGCTGTTTTGGGGAAACCTGTTTTGTGCAGTGTTAGGAGGAGGCAAACACAAAAGGGTAGGGGTCTATTAACCGTCAGCAGTTCAAATGTATTGTGAATGATGGTACCCCTTACAGATATGACAGCAAGGGACAGGAAAGTACACCAGGTGCACTCAGTGTGTATGCCTGGGGATCTCATTCAACATGCTGAAAAGGCTGTTCCAGCAGCCACTGAGGGAACAGGGTAAAACCAACTGCAGATTGTGGTGCACATTGGAACACATGATGCCTGTCATCTAGGCTCTGAGGTCTTTCTTGGATCATTCCAGCAACTGGCAGAGAAGATTGAGGAGGCTAGCCTTGTGCATGGAGTTTCAACAAAGCTCAGAATTTGCAACATTGTCCCCAGAACTGATCGTGGCTCTTCGGTTTTGAGTCGAGTGGAAGGACTTAACCAGAGACTTCGAAAGTCCTGTGACAAGCTAAGCTGTGACTTCCTGGACTTGGGCCATAGAGTTGAGAACAGTAGGGTCTCCTTAAATACATCATGTGTGCACAACACATCATAGGCTGCTACTCAGGTAGCTGACACTGTATGGGGTGCACAGAACGGTTTTTTAGACCAGGCGACTCTCCGTACAATCCAGATAACAGTAGCAGTACGAAATCCAGAAGTATCAGTGTAAGATTGAAAGAAAGCCTCCCACAGGAGAGAGCATTAAAATCCTAATGGTAAACTGCTGAAGCATTTGCAACAGAGTGTGAAGAGCTGATGAAAAGCATTGGGCTCATATAATACTAGGTACAGAAAGCTGGTTGAAACATGAAATTCATAGCAGTGAGATTTTTGAGAAAAATTTAAGTGTATTTCGAAAGGATAGGCAACTGGAAAATGGAGGTGGTGTATTTGTTGCTGTTCTGGTGTAACATCAAGCACCGGCACGTTGGCCTGAATGAAACAGCAGAGAAGACTGTGAGACAACGTCAGCCAATAGAATGCCGACTAGGACGACACCACGACAGGGGCGGCACCTATACAAAGAGAATATAAACACCGCTCCAGCTAGCCTCAGCCGCACTAGAAGACGAGCTGTGATATGAATTCTACAGCAGTGACTTATGATCTTGTGTGATTGTTTGCAAGGAAATTGTAACTATCAAAGGACACTGATTATTTGCATGTTGCCAATTGCTTGTGACACCTTTTTGTAAAAAGGTAAAGTTAAGCACTGTCAATTCAATTCCTCTAATAAACTTCATGAATAAGAACTTGAATGTTGTCTAGCTATCCGAGAAAACAGCTTCCTGAGCACCCTATATTAGACGAGTGAGCACGATCCCACAGTTGCTGTAGACAAGAAACTCAAATCCACCAAGATAAAAACTGAAGCTCCATGTGAGACTGTTCGGGCAGGACTCAAAATCATGGGTGGGCATAAAATGATAATTGGATACTTCTACCGCTCACCAGACTCGTCTCCTGACGTAACCAAAAACTTTATTCACTTATATGTAAATTCCCCAATCATTCGGTAATCATCGGTGGAGTCTTTAATCATCCAACAAATAATTGGGAAAATTATGGTTTTGCTAATGGTGGGCATGATAAGACATCCTGTGAAACTTTACTAAATGCCTGTTCAGAAAACTACCTAGAACAGATGGTTAGGAACTCTACTCACGATGGAAATATATTGGGTTGGAAACAAATTGACCTGACCTCTTTTAGGATGTCCACACTGAAATTGGTATCAGTGACCAAGACGCGGTTGTGGAAACAATGATTACCAAAGTACAAAGGACAACTAAACCAAGCAGAAAGACATATATATTCAGCAAACTAGATAAAAAATCAGTAGTGCCATACCTTAATGAGGATCTTGAAACTTTTAGCACAGAGCAGGAGCATATAGAGGAACTCTGGCTAAGTTTAAAAGAAGAAATAGTGACAGAGTAACAAAAAGTACAAGGATATGAACTTATGGAAATATACATACATATATATTTATTCCTGCTCACAATAAGCAGTGAAAATAAACATCTACACTAAAACAGTGAATTTCATAAAATTTAATTTCTTTTGAAGAAACTGCTGAAACAGTTGTTCACAATTAAGGATTAAAAAGATAAAAATCTTGGATTACATGTATGTGGTGACATGTACATATCAGCAAATTGTATAAAGTCTATAATATAACCTTCAGTGATAAGTTTTGAACATCACTATTTGCTCTCTTGTGCATCCTTACAGGATGAGGATATATTAATTACTTTTGGGCTTAAAATATAAACAATGAAGGCAGAGACAATGACAGGTTAAAAATAAGACAAATTAAGGTCAAGAATGTTGTTGTTGTTGTCTTCAGTCCTGAGATGGTTTGATGCTACTCTATCCTGTGCAAGCTTCTTCCATTTCCCAGTACTTACTGCAACCTACATCCTTCTGAATCTGCTTAGTGTATTCATCTCTTGGTCTCCCTATACGATTTTTACCCTCCACACTGCCCTCCAATGTTAAATTTGTGATCCCTTGATGCCTCAGAACATGTCCTACCAAACGGTCCCTTCTTCCTGTCAAGTTGTGCCACAAACTCCTCTTCTCCCTAATTCTATTCAATACCTCCTCATTAGCTACGTGATCTACCCATCTAATCTTCGGCATTCTTCTGTAGCACCACATTTCAAAAGCTTCTATTCTCTTCTTGTCCAAACTATTTATCGTCCATGTTTCACTTCCATACATGGCTACACTCCATACAAATACTTTCAGAAATGACTTCCTGACACTTGAATCTATACTCAATGTTAACAAATTTCTCTTCTTCAGAAACGCTTTCCTTGCCATTGCCAGTCTACATTTTATATCCTCTCTACTTCGACCATCATCAGTTGTTTCGCTCCCCAAATAGCAAAACTCCTTTACTATTTTAAGTGTCTACTCTAATTCCCTCAGCATCACCCAACTTAATTCGACTACATTCCATTATCCTCGTTTTGCTTTTGTTGATGTTCATCTTATACCCTCCTTTCAAGACACTGTCCATTCCGTTCAACTGCTCTTGCAAGTCCTTTGCTGTCTCTGACAGAATTACAATGTCATCGGCAAACCTCAAAGTTTTTATTTCTTCTCCATGGATTTTAATACCTACTCCGAACTTTTCTTTTGTTTTCTTTACTGCTTGCTCAATATACAGATTGAATAACATCGGGGAGAGACTACAACCCTGTCTCACTCCCTACCCCAACCACTGCTACCCTTTCATGTCCCTCAACTCTTATAACTGCCATCTGGTTTCTGTACAAATTGTAAATAGCCTTTCGCTCCCTGTATTTTACCCCTTCCACCTTTAGAATTTGAAAGAGAGTATTCCAGTCAACATTGTCAAAAGCTTTTTCTAAGTCTACAAATGCTAGAAATGTAGGTTTGCCTTTCCTTAATCTATTTTCTAAGATAAGTCGTACGGTCAGTATTGCCTCACGTGTTCCAACATTTCTGCGGAATCCAAATTGATCTTCGCTGAGGTCGGCTTCTACCAGTTTTTCCATTCGTCTGTAAAGAATTTGTGTTAGTATTTTGCAGCTGTTATTTATTAAACTCATAATTCGGTAATTTTCACATCTGTCAACACCTGCTTCCTTTGGGATTGGAATTATTATATTCTTCTTGAAGTCTGATGGAATTTCGCCTGTCTCATACATCTTGCTCACGAGATGGTAGAATTTTGTCAGGACTGGCTCTCCCAAGGCTGTCAGCAGTTCTAATGGAATGTTGTCTACTCCCAGGGCCTTGTTTCGACTTAGGTCTTTCAGTGCTCTGTAAAACTCTTCACGCAGTACCGTCCTCAAGAACATCGCCCCTGTATAGACCCTCTATATACTCCTTCCACCTTTCTGCTTTCCCGTGTTTGCTTAGAACTGGGTTTCCATCTGAGCTCTTGATATTCATGCAAGTGGTTCTCTTTTCTCCAAAGGTCTCTTTATTTTTCCTGTAGGCAGTATCTATCTTACCCCTCATGAGATAAGCCTCTACATCCTTACATTTGTCCTCTAGCCATCCCTGCTTAGCCATTTTGCACTTCCTGTCGATCTCATTTTTGAGACGTTTGTATTCCTTTTTGCCTGCTTCATTTACTGCATTTTTATATTTTCTCCTTTCATCAGTTAAATTCAATATTTCTTCTGTTACCCAAGGATTTCTACTAGCCCTCGATTTTTTACCTACTTGATCCTCTGCTGCCTTCACTACTTCACCCCTCAAAGCTACCCATTCTTCTTCTACTGTATTTCTTTCCCCCATTCCTGTCAATTGTTCCCTTATGCTCTCCCTGAAACTCTGTACAACCTCTGGTTTAGTCAGTTTATCCAGGTCCCATCTCCTTAAATTCCCACCTTTTTGCAGTTTCTTCAGTTTTAATATACAGTTCATAACCAATAGATTGTGGTCAGAGTCCACATCTGCCCCTAGAAATGTCTTACAATTTAAAACATGGTTCCTGTATCTCTGTCTTACCATTATATAATCTATCTGAAACCTTCTAGTATCTGCAGGGTTCTTCCATGTATACAACCTTCTTTTATGATTCTTGAACCACGTGTTAGCTATGATCAAGTTATGCTCTGTGCAAAATTCTACCAGACGGCTTCCTCTTTCATTTCTCTCCCCCAATCCATATTCACCCACTATGTTTCCTTCTCTCCCTTTTCCTACTCTCAAATTCCAGTCACCCATGACTATTAAATTATCGTCTCCCTTCACTGCCTGAATAATTTCTTTTATCTCATCATACATTTCATCAATTTCTGCACCATCTGCAGAGCTAGTTGGCATATAAACTTGTACTACTGTAGTAGGCATGGGCTTCGTGTCTATCTTGGCCACAAGAATAATTTATACAAAACTCTTGTAGTCTAGCATATTTAAATGGGTGTCACGTTAGCCATCTCATAGTGCCTTTATGCAATCTATAGCTGAATAATAATGATGATTAGGATATGGTGTTAATGGCCCCAGTAAGAATAACATTATGAAAGGATAGACTGCTATGGAACAGAGGTTGAGTTGCAGACAGGCACAACAAAAGACCACATACATGACCACTGTCTCTGGCCGCTGAGTGCAGCAACTGATAAAAGCAATCTGTTGGTCGTGGGGGTGAGGAGGAGGCTGTGGCAGGGATGGGAAGGGATAGCAGAGTAGGGATAGGGAAATGTATAACACTGCTTGCAAGAATGTGTAGGGGTGTGGGGACAGGATAGCAGTTTTATGTGCAGTCAGGAGATTTGAGGGGGGGGGGGGGGGGGGGGCTGGAAGAGACAAATATTGCTGGTGAGTGCACTGGTGGAATAGAAGGCTGTGTAGTGCAAAGGGGGAGCAGGGAAAGGGATACGGGATATGTACGTGAAGAACATGGACAGCGAAGATTTGCACAAGGGGGCTATGGGAACACAGGATATACTCATACTGCATGGAGAGTTCCCACCTGTGCAATTCAGAAAAGCTGGTGTTGGTAGTTAGGATCCATATGATGCACGCTGTGAAGCTGCTACTGAAGTGCAGCAACTGGATGGTCCAGTTGCCTTTTGGGCATAGTTTGTCAGTGGCCATAAATGAGGACAGACAGCTTGTCTGTCATGCCTACGTAGAAAGTACAGTGTTTGCAAATTAGTTTGTAGAGCACATGACCGCTTTCACAGGTAGCCCTATCTTTGATGGGGTAGGAGCTGCCTTGAATGGACTGGAGTAGGTGCTGGTAAGAGGTCATATGGGAAAGATCTTGCATCTAGGTCTGTTGCAGGGATATGAGCTGTGAGGTAAGTGGTTGGGAGCAGTGGTGGAGAAGGGAAGGACAAGGATGTTGCTTAGTTTCACTGGGCAAAGGAATACCACTCGGGGAAGGATGCAAAGAATAGTGGGTACAATATTCCTCATTTCAGGCCTTACCGAGAGGTAGTCAGGATAATATTCTGGCTGAGAATATGATTCAATTGCTCACCCCCTTTTAACATTCCAGAATTTCTTAAACTCAAACATTGTGTCATCACCATTCCTCAAATCACTCCACATGGAACCTAACTTCTTCTTTCTCTCTCTCTCTCTCTCTCTCTCTCTCTCTCTCTCTCTCTCTCTCTCTCTCTCTTCTCCTTCTCAGTGATTTCCACATATTCCTTTCCTCTACAATTCTGGTCCTCATTCCTTACCTTATCAGTCCACCTAATTTTCAACATTCACCTGTAGCACCACATATCAAATGCTTTGATTATCTTCTGTTCCGGTTTTCAGTCCATGTTTCACTAGCAAACAATGCTGTGCTCCAGACGTACATTAGCAGGATTTTCTTCCTCAAATTATGGTCTGTGTTGGATATTAGTAGACTTCTCTTGGCCAGGAATGCCCTTTTTACCAGCGCTAGTCTGCTTTCAATGTTCTCCTTGCTCTGCCCATCATTGGTTATTTTGCTGCCTAGGTAACAGAATTCCTTAACTTCATCTACCTTGTGACCATCAATACCAATGTTAAGTTTCTTGCTGTTCTCATTTCTGTTACTTATTACTCTTGTCTTTCTTCGATGTACTCTTAGTCTGTATTCTGTACCCATTAGATTGTTCATTTCATTCAGCACATCATGTAATTCTTCTTCACTTTCACTCAGAATAGCAATGCAATCACGGAATCATATCACTGATATTCTTCCACCTTGAATTTTAATTCCACTCCTGAACCTTTCTTTTACTTCCATCATTGCTTCTTCAGTGTACACACTGAATGGTAGGGGTGAAAGACCCTTGTCTTACACCCTTTGGTAGGGGTGAAAGACCCTTGCCTTACACCCTTTTTAATCAGAGCACTTTGTTCTTGGTCATTAACTCTTATTATTACCTCTTGGTACTTGTACATATTGTACTGTACATTACCCGTCTCTCCCTATAGCTCACCCCTATTTTTCTCAGAATTTCGAACATCTTGCACCATTTTACATTGTTGAACGCTTTTTCCAGGTTGACAAATCCAATGAATGTGTGTCGAGTTTTCTTTAGTCTTGCTTCCATTATCAACCGCAATATCAGAATTGCCTCTCAGTTGCCTTTCCCTTTTCTAAAGCCCAACTGATCGTCATTTAGCACATCCTAAATTTTCTTTTCCATTTTTCTGTATATTATCCTTGTTAGCAATTTGGATGCATGAGATGTTACGCTGATTGTGCGACTGCAGTCTTCTGAATTGCGTAGCTGAAATTTTTCCAAAAGTCAGATGGTATATCACCAGACTGGTACATTCTACACATCAATTAGAAGGGTCATTTTGTTGCCATTTCCTCCAATGATTTTAGAAATTGTTGCGTTTTCCCAGTGATTTTAGAAATTCTGATGGAATGTTATCTTCTCCTCCTGCCTTATTTGATCATAAATCTTCCAAAGCTCTCTTAAATTCTGATTCTAATACTGGATCCCCTCACTCTTCTAAATCGACTCCTGTATCTTCTTCTATCACATCACACAAATCTTCCCCCTCATAGAGGCTTTCAATGTATTCTTTCCACTTATCCGCTCTCTCCTTTGCATTTAACAGTGGAATTCCCGTTGCACTTTTAATGTTACCACCCTTGCTTTTAATGTCACCAAAGGTTGTTTTGAATCTCCTCTGCCCTCTTTCCTGAGTCAGTCCTTCCGACAATCGTTTCTTTTTCGATTTATTCACTTTTTTCAAGCAGCCATTTTGTCTTCGGTTCCCTGCACTTTCTATTTATTTCATTCCTTGGCAACTTGTATTTCTGTATTCCTGAATTTCCCTGAACATTTTTGTACTTCCATTGATCAACTGACGTATTTCTTCTGTTACCCATGGTTTCGTCACAGTTACCTTCTTTGTACCTATGTTTTTCTTTCCAACTTCTGTGACTGCTCTTTTTATAGATATCCATTATTGTACTGCCTACTGAGCTATTCCTTAGTGCTGTATCTATAGCCTTAGAGAACTTCAAGCATGTGTTGTCATCCCATCCGACTTCTTTGCATATTGATTCTTCTTTACTAATCTCTTGAACTTCAGCCTACTCTTCACTACTATATTGTGATCTGAGTCTATAACTGCTCCTGGTTATGCCTTACAATCCAGTATCTGATTTCAAAATCTCTGTCTGACCATGATGTAATCTAGCTGAAATCTTCCCATATCATCCAGTGCTTTCCAAGTATACTGCCTCCTCTTTTTCTTCTTGAACAAAGTATTCACTATTACTAGGTGAAATTTATTACAGAGCTCATTAGTCTTTCCCCTCTCTCATTCCTTGACCCAAGCCCATATTCTCCTGTAACCTTTTCTTCTACTCCTTCCCCTACAGTTTCATTCCCATCCCCCATTACTATTGGATTTTCACATTCTTTATGTACTGTATTACCCTTCAATATCCTCACATACTTTCTCTATCTCTTCATCTTCAGCTTCGCGATGTCTGTGTGGATACCTGAACTATCATTGTAGGTATTGGTTTGCTGTCAATTCTGATGAGAACAACCCTATCACTGAACTGTTTACTGTAATACAATCTTTGCCCTCCCTTTCTATTCATAACGAATTCTATTCCCATTATATCATTTTCTGCTGCTGTTGATATTACTCTATACTTATCTGACCAAAAACCCTTGTCTTCTTTCCATTTCAATTCACTCACTCCTACTATACCTAGATTGAGCCTTTGCATTTCCCTTTTCAGATTCTCTAGCTCCCCTACCACATCCAAGCTACTGACATTCCATGCCCCAATTAAGAGAACATTATTCTTAAGTCGATGATTCAATCTTATTCTCATGGTCACCTCCCCCTTGGCTGTCGCCTCCTGGAGATCCAAATGGGGGCTATTCTGGAATCTTTTGCCAATGGAGAGATTATCATGACACTTTTTCAATTACAGGCCACATGTGCTGTGGAAACACGTTACATGTCCTTAATGCAGTGGTTTCCTTTGCTTGCTGATTCTTCCGCCTTTAGGGGCAGTTTCCCAGCCCACGGACTAGAGGGTGCCCTGAACCTCTTGTCCCCCCTACTCTGCCCTCGATGACAAGGCCGCTGGCAGAATGAGTTTGACTTCTTATGCCAGTGCTGATTATTAATCAAAATTTACGCAGTGGCAGGTTTCAGACCTGAGACCAAGGACGTTTTGATTACTAATCAAATACGCTACCCCTAAACCTAACCTAACATCCGCAGAAAGAACTGCAATCTATGACCTAAAAACTGATCCTGACCTCATTATCCTAACCTGCCAACAAAGGCTCCACCACTGTGCTTTGAATGACACGTGGACGGTCTCAGCCAGCTATCAGATTCGTCAACCTACGAACCCTGCCACAGGGTTTCCATTCCGGAAATAAGGTGGGATGTCCAGTCTCTCCTCAAATGCTAAGGCCCACCCCAGAACTTCTCCCCTGAGTCTCTCTCCTCACCTCTACCATCTCCACACTCCTATCTTATAGAGGCTTCCTGAAGTTCATAAACCCAACCACCCAGGACGCCCAATTGTTGCTGGTTACTGTGGCCCACTGAGAGAATCTATGCTCTTGTGGCGAACACCTTCAGTCTATTACTCATAAACTAACCTCCTGTATAAAAGGCACCAACCATTTCCTCCACCGATTCTCCACAAGTTCCTGTTCTTTTACCACATGCCGCCCTCCTCACCACTACTGATGGCACCATTATTGAACAATGCCCGTCCCAATGCTCAACTGACTCCAAACCTACAACCTCCTTCCTGGTCACCATGACCAACTCTGTCCTCACCCACAATTACTTCACCTTTGAATGCATTACCAACTAACAAATGCATGGTACGGCAATAGGCGTGCATATGGCACCATCCTATGCCACCTATTCATGGGCCATCCAGAAGAATCCTTCCTAACCACTTAGAATCCCAAACTGCTCACCTAGTTCAGATTCACTGATGACATCTTCGTGATATGAACTGAGAGTTAGGACACCATAACCACATTTCTCTAGAACCTCAACACATTCTCCCCCATTCACTTCACCAGGTCCTCCTCAAACTAACGAGTCATCTTCTTCGATGTAGACCACCACTTCAAGCATGGCTAGAACTGTACTTCTGTCCTTATCAAACCTAGCATCCACTAGCAATACCTCCACTTCAACAGCTGCCACCATTCCATACCAAGAAGTCCTTTCTATACAGCCTAATCACTGATGGTGTTGCATCCGTAGTGAAAAACATCCCTCTCCAAATATAGTAATCTCACTAGACCTTCACAGACCAAAGTTTCCCTCCTAATCTTGTACAGAAACAGATCTCCAGTGTTTTGGCACTCCAGTCACCTTCCACCTCCCACATACCTGCCATCCAGCCACCCCTCATTAAAACCAATGCCCCCTTGTGACCTAGTACCACCAAGGACTGGAACAACTGAATCACATTCTGCATCAGCGTTTCTACCACCTGTTGTTGAACTCTGAGATGAGGAAAATCCTATCCATTATCCTTCCCACCCCTCTCACAGTGGTATTCTGCCGCCCACATAACCTAGACAATACCCTTGTTCATCCCTACTCCACTTCTGTTCCGGACCCCTTGCCTCATGGCTCATATCCCTGCAATAGACCTAGATGCAAGACCTGTTCCGTACATCCTCCAACCACCATGTAGTCCAGTCCAGTCACAGATCTCCTATGCTACTTCTGAAATCAGTCATGTGATTTACAAACTAAACTGCAACCACTGTGCTGCTTTCTACAATGAAAGCTGTCTGTCTGCATGAATGCCCACTGATAAACTGTGCCTAAGAGGCAGCTGGACCATCCAGCTGCTGAACATGCTGCCCCCCACAATGTACTTCAGTTTAATGACAGCTTCACAGCTGGCGCCATCTGGATCCTAACTACAAACACTAGCTTTTCTGAATTACACACACGGGAACTTTCCCTGCAATATATCCTATATTCCTGTAAACCCCCCCGGGCCTCAATCTTCACTAGTCCCTATCCTTCACCTAACTATTCCCATCTCTGCTCCCACTCCAGCTCCACATAGCCTTCTATTTCACCAACATACCTATTAGTCTTTTTTCTATTGTCTACTTCTTTCCCTTCAACTCTCCTCCTGCCCACCATCCCAAACCAACTGTACCCTCCCACAAGCAGTACTACACCTTTTCACACCCCTACCCTACTATCCCTTCCCCCATCGTCAACAGATTGCTTCTCCCCTCAGATGCAGTTGTTGTACGCAGTCCGGTCATAATACTGCCATTATTCCATCCTGGAATTTTCAGCAATAATATTAGTTGAGAGAATATATGCGCATGAATTCTCTAGAAATAGAGAAAATGTAAGTTTACAAAGAAGAAAGAATACCAGACAAAGAGCCATTTTACATTAGGTCAAATGTCAAATGTGTGTGAGGGTTCTAAATAAGAGGGCTAAGGGCAGATAGAAACACTTTACAAAAACATGAGTGCATTTGTATATAAATGTGTACAAGCCCTGGAATGGTGTCAGACCAAGTTACCATTCTATCTCTGCTGTAAAAATAATTTTTTTTTTTTTTTTTTTTTTTTGTATTCGAAAACAGTTTCATAAAACATCAGTATTTTTTTACAGCAATGTATTAAATTTCATGCATTATACATCTTCTTCCAACATGCAGCTCCTCAACACTGACACTGAGGTGGAGCCGATGCAGTTTGTGCCTCGAGTGATGCTGTAATCTTGGTTGCATGCAGACATTCTGCACATCTTCAACAATACTAGTTGCTCTGACTAGCATTTTGTTGTTCACATTTCTATGGTGATACTGTATGGCATGCCGTACCCTGGTGAATTTGTCTTTTTCAGCTTTTTCAAGCTGATAAATGGTGTTAGTGATATGTTTACAATTGCCCGCCATTCACAGTTTCTTAAAAAGGTCATATAGAAGTTGTAACAATATTATGGAAAGGAATGTTGCTACTCACCATACTGCGGAGATTCTGAGTCACAGATAGGCACAACAAAAAAACTGTCACAAATATAGTTTTCGGCCAGTAAGGACTTAATCAAAAATACAGGACACACACACACACACACACACACACACACACACACACACACACAAAACTACAGTTGCCTGAGACTGCAGTTGTGCATGTGAGTTGCGTTTGCATTTGTGCGCGCATGTGCGTGTGCGTGTGTGTGTGTGTGTGTGTGTGTGTGTGTGTGTGTGTGTGTTTCATCTACTTTTGACAAAGGCCTTACTGGCTGAAAGCTTTATTTGTGACAGTCTTTTTGTTGTGCCTATCTGTGACTCATCATCTCCACTGTTCGGTGAGTAGCAACTTTCCTTTTCATAATACTGTTACATTCCATTCTGGATTTTCCATGCAGTTAGTCTCTATTAGTTCTACAATTCCATTATAGATGTCACAGTGAAAGATAAAACGCTTGGGTGTTCCTTATGACCACACTAAACAGATGTTATTGTCCTCCCTACTGAACCAGTACAGGTAAAGGGTATATAGGCCTTGTCCTGTTAAGTGGGATACCCTTACTGGGGTTTACATAGCAAATGCAGAGGAATAATTGGTGGCCTCTTTGGCCCTTTTCACTGTTGTCCTAGGAGTTCTGCCCTGTATTCACTTTCTAGTTCAGTAATTGGGTCTCAGTTGTTATCCTTTGGGCTAAGTTTCGATGGACATCTGTTAACTACCATTTACATAACCAGTAGAAGGCTGCACAACAACATGCCATAATGTCAATTGGATATTTCTGAAAATCACGTGATGCATGGGTTGATGTGGTGCACCATGAGTCTAAAGAACGCATGCCTTAGAGAACATCGCATGATTTGCTTGTTCTGTGTGCACAGAAGTGTGTGCACCAAGAAACTTACTGTGAAGGCTACGGTGAATGTGAAAATGGTATTGTGACTGGTCATCATCACATGCAGCAGTAGCTTGAAGTTAGCTGTTGAGGCACAGACAATTTTTTGCATGACATTGCTCACTTTGTGTGCAATTAGCTGAATGTGTTGTGTTAAGTTACAATTTTGTGCAAATGGACACTAAGGTATTGAGTGATTATTTTTCTGGTGATGGAGATGTTTCCTCATTAAACTGTAGCATTTCTACAAAGAACCATTCCATGTCAAATGGTCTAATCTCGGAAAATGTTCCCAATGACCATCAACGATTTTGCCGAAATTTTGTGTGAACATTTTGCGGAGATAAGTCATTTGATTTACCCCATAGCACAGCTTTCAACAGTGCACCACTGAGTTTTCAGCAACTTTGACACATAATATCTCCAGCAACATTTCCTTGAAAGAAACATAACTTGGCCATCAACAATTTTCATATGGGTAATTTGAAGCAAAATTGGGTGAAATTATATATGCTTGAAAAAAGTGTGATGCTTAGCTATGTTTATCTGTGGAAGTAACTGCAGGGATAAACTTGAAACTTAACATTAATAACTTACCAATAAAAGGCCTTAGAATGAACAATTTCATTCTCCTACTGCTTTCCAATAGTTTATAAAGTGAGTGTACATTTAACAATTTTTTTTTAAATGTCAGAAATGGGTCTCTTTAGTCCACTTTTACAAAAAACCATTTTCATTAGAAATATCGCATTCTAAACCACCTAAGAAACTAGAGTTGGTTTTGCAATGTGAGCATAAAAGGCAAAAAAAAGGTTATGGAAGTGCATTTAAAATACCCCTGTAATCCACTGGTAGTCACATTAAATCTAACATCTTTGACTGTTATACAGGTGTTGAATACTCTCTGGAGGAGCTAATAACAAAGGTCTTGATGACTAGAAAGTGAGATCGAATCTGATGGACTCAAAAACCTTCAATAAAGGGATGTCTTTCCACTCATTGCATAAAAAGCTTCACTTCACATTTTTTTCCAAGCGTGTATTTTTTTGGCTGACTTTGATTCAAATTATCTGTACAAAAATTGCTCAAGAGTTCTTTTTTTCATTATTTCACTTAAGAGAGTGCAAAAAGTTGTAAAAGTGGCCAAGTTTTGCTTCTTTCAAGAAAATATTGGCAAAGATACTCAAAGATGTCAAAAACTCGGTGGTGCACTGTTGAAAGCTGTGCTATGGGATCAAACAAATAACTATATCACTGCAAGTATTAAACTGGTGATTATGAACCTTTACTGAAGTTTTTTGGGAACATGAACAAACGTTCATGCAAATTTTTATCAAAATCCATGACGATCATGTGGAAACCTCCAGACCACTTGGTGTGGAATGACCCCATGGAAGCTGACATTTTAGGAATGTTTTGTTTTAGCACTCAAAAACAACTAGGGCCATACGCACCCATGTCAAAATTGTAGAACACGAAGACAAAGAGACAAGTTAATAATGACTACATGTCAATCGCAAACAATGAAAGACAAGACAGCTAAAAACAGGGATATGGAGCAAAGTCTATAAAGTACGCTGTAGAGAAACAGAGGTCCAAAACCAAATATTAAATGGCCTTCACCATATTACTACGACAGATAAAAAGTAAAACACGGTCGACAGCCCGTGCGTCATTCGCTAAAACATCCAGTAACTCAGACGGCAAACACAAATGGGAATGTAAGCGGTTAAAAAAAAGGGCATTCCACCAGGAAATGGTGGACAGTAAAAAATTGGGTACAATGGGCACAAAGCAGTGGGGGAGCACCACTTAACAAATGGTGATGGCTAATGAGACAGTGCCCAATAGGCAACCTAGTTACCGTATTTACTCGAATCTAAGCCACACTTTTCTATTGGTTTCTGTAATCCAAAAAACAGCCTGCAGCTTAGAATCGAGTGCAAAGTAAGCGGAAGTTCTGAAAAATGTTGGTAGGTGCCGCCACAACTAACTTCTGCCGTCGAATATATATAGCGCTACACAGGCATGCTTTGCAGGCACAAAGATAAATACTGGCCCCAAAACCTCTGTGTCAGTAAATAAATTAAAAGAAAGGGTAGAATATGAGCTTTTTCTCCACCCCAAGTTTCAACCACTGCATTTTTCATATTGTATCCAACAAAGTACATAGAAATTCCGTATTGTTCCTCTTCGAATGAAGCAGCCTTTCAAATATTCGTAGCAACAAAAATAAATTTCTTTACACAAAAATACCAACAATGCACAAGGCTTTAGGATTGCTGCACGAGTTGATATGCTGGGGCTCATTAAGATTTCACGTAGCGGCACCTATTGCTTCGTGGAATTTTGTGAAGTGCTTGTTGGTGTTCGTTAACCAAAATGAAGCGCTTTCATTATAGTGCCAAATTCAAGAGGGGAGTTATTTCTTTTGCGGAACAAAGTTCTAACCGTGCTGCAGGTCTGCAGTGTGTGGCCGATATCATGCATTAGAAGTGATTTTAAATGAATTTGTTAAGGAACAGCGTCAGAAATTCCTGCCTGTGAATGCTGAGATTTTAAAAATTAAGCCACATGAAATTGCTAGAGAGCAAAAAATCAAAAATTTTGAGGCTAGTCGCAGCTGGATTGATCTGTTTATGAAGTGCTGGGTTTTTTCTCTTCGGAGGTGAACTTAGTTGCACAGAAGCTGCCGAAAAATTATGAAGAAAAACTTGTGGAATTTCAGTGCTTCATAATTAGGTGGCACACAGAAAAGTAATACCTTCTTGGTTAGATAGGAAATGCTGACCAAACTCCTGTATGTTTTGACATGCCGTCAAATTATATGGTTGACGCCAAGGGAGTGAAAAAACAGCAGATGGACATAAATTACCCCCATTCGTAGTTTTCAAGCGAAAGACTTCACCAAAAACAGAAGTGTTTCCAAAAACTGTAATTGTACAAGCAAACAAAACTGTGTGGTTTTCGGGGGACATGGTCCTGGAATGCATTAGGCGTGCGTGGAATCGTCATCCTGCTGCAATGCTTGGTTTACACAGTCTGTTGGTATTAGATGCTTACGCAGGTCATAAAACAGCTGCAGTAAAACGAAAATCAGAGGAAAGCAAAACGGACTTGGCAGTAATTCCAGGCGGGATGACGTCAATTCTGCAACCACTTGACGTCTGTTTGAATAAACCATTTAAGGACAAGCTTAAACACATGTACACAGACCGGCTTTTGAAAAGCGACTGACAACTGACACCAACAGGACGTGTAAAACGCGCAAGTTTGTCGCAAGTGTGCCAATGGATTTATGATGCATGGAAGTGTGTTCCAAATTAGACTGTGCAACAAGCATTTAAAAAATGTTCGATATCCAATACACTAGATGGTACGGAGGACGATGCTCTGTATGAAGAAATGAACAACAAAGAATCGAGTGATAGTGATTCAGTATCATGACTGATATTTTAAACATTTCGTATAAGATGTATTACAAGCCTAATAAAATTTTGTTTTAAATTTCAGCGTTTAATTTCTAAGTAATGGTCATTCTTGTTTTATAAGCGCTGGTACTCTGCATTGCACACGACAGAAAGCGTGGAGAGCTGCATCAAACCAGTCCACGGACTGAAGGCAACAACAACAACACACTTTGCATTTGAAGTCATCACTAAAAATCTACTACAAAAATCCGACTGGCAAGACTGTTTGGGATGTATGTCAACATGGCCAACTCTACGTTCTGAATTTTTTCCTACCTGTGACAAGAGATGGTTGCTAACAGGAACTTTTATGAATTGTGAATCACAAGCAGTATTCTCTTCACCATAAGAATAATGCGAATGTAAACACTATGCTATGTATTCTTTCATGTTTGCTGCCATCTCGTTTCAATCCTGACTGCCTCATAAACTACAAAACTAGAGTGAGATAACAGCAAACGTGGAAGAATATATATATCATGTCATGTGTATATTCGTATCATTCTTATGCTGAATAGTGACACAGTCAGAAATGAGGCACGGCAACTAACTAGATTTTTAAATTTAAGATGACTAATTTCTGTGCAGAATGTAATGTACTAAAAAGGCATCTGCAAAGATTTTCAAACAGAGAAAAATTTTTGCAAAACTCTCGTTCAGAACATTTTCTATCATACGCAGTTTATTATTTGGTTCTTGTTGATCATTATCAAAGAAAACAGCAGTGTAAGTAACAACAAATAGCAGTCTCTTGCCATTGTTTCACTAATGATACAATTCCTCTCTCTCACTCATTACAAACAATGCGTGACACAGCACAATAACGCCTTTTCAGCTTAGAGTGACGTAAGCACCTATAACAAAGAGAACGGCACTTATCAGATCAAAGCAAAATAAGCAATCGATTCAAACCAGACGAAGCAAGTGAAAAAGGAAGGGTACCTGTATGAATACGGTCAGAGTGCCTGATGCATAGCAATGGCTACCTAGTAAAGCTTAACTGCTAAGCTTACAACTCAAACTGTATCTTCATCCATTCAACCTAAATTGTGTCTCATGTTACAAAGGACCAACTTTATTTCGATTTGGAAGTGCGGGCTAAAACTTTTCTCTCCACAAGAACTTCAAGTCTCAAATTTCAGGTGCAGCTTAGATTCGGGAAAATTCTTTTTCCTTGATTTCGAGTCTCATTTTTCAGGTGTGGCTCAGATTTGGGTGCGGCTTAGATTCGAGTAAATACGGTAAAATGATGATCTCATGGTGAGAGGGCCAAGAGGAGGTCGTCTAAGCTGCTGGGAGAGGCTTAATAGCCTGGATTTTGTTCCCATGAAGGGATGAACAGTGGTGTTGCCAAAATGACACACCTGCTGACAGACAGCAACACAGAGATTGGAGGGAATATAAGAACTAGCGGGTTGATGCTTTTAGGAGTATGTATACAGTTTTTGTAGTGCTGTGGTTAATTTGTCACTTACACACCATAACTGGGTCCAGGAGAGGACCTCATTTGCCATTTCCTCTAGCTCAGCTCTTTAGTTCACCGATTCCACAGCAAGATGTCATCGACATATGCCACTACCCCATTAACTTCATCTTCTTCCAGCTGGCACAAGAAATATTCAATTGTCGACCCCTGAGTGCACCCTTTAGCAGTTCTTTTTAGTACTTTTTCTATGTCACCTGACAAGTTCAAAACTCAACATCTATAGTAATCAATAAAGCTGTAGCATAGATATGGAGGTACCTCTACTTCATGCTTCCAGGCAAACAATTTGGGCCACCACAAATAATTGGATGTTGCCGCAATGGCAGTTAAAGTAGCATTTGTAATTTACTATCAGAAACAGAACTTGGACAAATCAGATCCTTAACCGAATTAGTACACCTTTAGAACAGAAATGTGATGTACAGTAATGTCGGGGCCATACATCACGCATAACAGTCATTTACTTAATCTAAAAGTTGCTACGGAATCTCAGAAATTGTGGTACCCACCGTTCCCTAACATATGATAAATTTTAACCCTTACGCAACACACCACTGTGAACTGTTTTCAAATGGAATAGTCCAGGTGAGAATAACAAAATATTGCACACATCACATCTCATATCCCTATTCCCCAACTGGGATACAAAAAAAAAAAAAAAAGCAGCATCAAAAATGTTTTAACATCAAAATGAAGGGATTCTATAACTTTAAAAATGCCTAACCGAGGGATTGCAGATGTGCAACACAATGTCAGAAATCCTGAACTACGACCTGTACAATTTTTAAGGTCCTGGAGTGAATGATATTAACTGCCATCAAAGAAAACAAGGATTTTTCCCAAGCAGTATAGTGAAATTATTTCTTTACATACATGGTGCATTGAAGTTTAAGGTGTCCAGTTTTCTTTTCCACATTACAGTCTCACAAAATATTTGGAATTTATGTCATTTCTCAACACAGTCTCTATTGTAGACATACACCGTACTCTCTGGAAACTCGGCTGTAGCTCAATACAATCAGATTGTCGGTAATGGTCTCGACACAACTTGACTGCCGGTAATAAACACAGGATCAGTGGAAGTCTGTGTGTTCACTGTCCACAAACATAAATATATTTACCAGCAGGCTTATAGAAAGCTCTGCACATCACCGAGGCTCTAACATAGCCCCAGGCAGCCCTACAATCAAAGAACTATTTTCCTACAAGGTCATGTGCTGCCTGGAAACTTAAGTTGTGCATCTATATAAACAGTTGTCTGACATATAGCTGGCCTGTTCCAGTTGAGCTCCAGCCTGAACACCAGCCATCTTTACAAGCAGTGAAGCCATTACTGGATGCAATTAGCACTGCCAACCACAGCCTCGTAGAACTTACCTGCAGTACGTTTCCCAAGTTGCCTTGTTGTCGCCTCATGAAGTTGCCACCTGCCATCAACCAGAACCCCATTAGCTTCAGCTTTCCTGCATGCTGCACGAACTGCTACACCGTCACCGTATGAATCGCTGACCACTACCTCACTGAGACTTGGCATTTATTTACACTGTGACAATTTCCTATACCAGTGATCAAACTTGACACTCTTTGAAAGCTCCCTATTTATGGAATGCAGTGTTAACCTCAAATTTGGACCTTGTCATCAAGAAATGACTCCTATTTTCTATATGGACAGGTTTCCCCTTTACCTGTGGCTCATATTCAGTGTTCAGTGAAATAATAAATGCGTTGTTCATCACTACTGGAAGAATGTCAATTAAAGTCTGTTGTTCACTTGTGGGCACACACACAAAAGTCTCCTTGCTGTTGTACACACTTTTCACACCACCAATGCCATGATTTTATGACATCCAAAAACTTCTTTAGGAATCTGTTTTGACCATCAGAAAATTTCTGACACAACAGTGGCACGATTGGAGAATGTGTATCTACACAGTGTGTCTTTTGTTGTTGTAGGAGTCAGGATGAATTAGGTGGGGTCTAGTACGAAATGAAACAGCCTCACAAAACTGAAACTGCATCACTCCTATGGGCTGTGTGATGAAGGTTGGAAACATACACATTACTGAATAGCAATCAATGTTTCCCATGATATCAATGTCCTCAGACTTGGTCCTAACGAAGTGAGAAAAAAATTACACTGTGAAAGGTCAGACCACCAACAATATCCATTTTTTACTTTTTTAATACAAGCAATTGGGGGGGGGGGGGGGGGATTTCTTCTGGTAAGTATTCTGGTTCCATTGCTGTTCATGAAGTTACCCCATGAAGTTACCCAGCTCTAACGATATCTTCAGCAGATATATTGCAGAACAAGTTGCTAATTAGTCTGCTGAGGATAGGTGGGAGAAAGTTCAATCTTTAAAGGATTTTTTTTGTTTTTTTTGTTTTTGACTCAGCTCTTACTTGCAGACTAAATTAATGCTTACTCAGTAGTTTTATAGATCAGCTGAATCTTTAACGTTTAGTACATAGAGGACTGATTTGAAAAAGTCACATTGCTTATAAATGCGGCGTTCTTTGTAAGTTGCAAATATGCCCATGGCACTTAATGTGACTGACACAAGATTGGCTAATTCTCCTCCCATATACCTGTATATCAATAGAAGGCACAAAGTCAGTAAAAGAGACTGCAATCACATTTGTCATTTTATTCATAAACCTCCATCTTGATCAAATATAAATTGAAGTGCCAAAGAAACTGGTATAGGCATGTGTATTCAAATACAGAGATTTGTAAACAGGCAGAATACGGTGCTGTGGTTGGCAATGCCTATATAAGACACCAATATTATGAAAAGGAAAGTTGCTACTCACCATAGAGTGGAGAAGCTGAGTCGCAGATAGGCCAGTAACCAGCCTTCATCAAAAATAGACACCACACACACACACACACACACACACACACACACACACACACAAATGCAACTCACACACATGACTGCAGTCTCAGGCAACTGAAGCCACACTGTGAGCAGCAGAACCAGTGCATGATGGGAGTGGTGACTGGGTGGGGGTGATGAGGACACTGGGGCAGGGATGGATTTAGGGTAGGGGTGGCAGACAGTGAAGTGCTGCAGGTTAGACAGAGGGCAGGTGAGAGGTTGGGGGGGGGGGGGGGGGCACTAGCGGAAAAGGAGAGACGTAAAAACACTTGATGCAACGGTGGAATGAGGGGCTGTGTAGTGCTGGAATGACAATAGGGAAGGGGCTGGATGGGAGAGAACAATGATTAACGAAGGTTGAGGCGAGGAGAGTTACGGGAACATAGGATACATTGCAGGGAAAATTCAGAAAAGCTGGTGTTTGTGGGAAGGATCCATATGTCACAGACTGTGAAGCAGGTATTGAAATGAAGTATGTCATGTTTGGCAGCTTACTCAGCAACAGGGTGGTCCAATTGTTTCTTGGTCACAGTTTGTTTGCTGATGGCCATTCATGCAGACAGACAGCTTGTTGGTTGTCTTCCCCATATAGAATGCAGCACAGTGATTGCAGCTTAGCTTGTAGATTACATGGCTAGTTTCACAGATTATAGGGGTATGAGCCATGGGTTAAGGGGTTGGGAAGGATAGTCTCATTTCAGGGCACAACGAGAGGTAGTCAAAACCATGGCACAGAATGTAATTCAGTTGCTCCAGACCTGGCTGGTATTAAGTTATGAGGGGAATGTTCTTCTGTGGCTGGACAGGGGGGACTTTGGGAGGTGGTGGGAGACCTGAAGGATAAGGCATGGGAGATTTGTCTTTGTACAAGGTTGGTAGGATAATTACCATCTGTGAAGGCTTCACTGAGACTCTAGGTATATTTCAAGAGGGACTGCTTGTCACTGCAGATGCGACGACCACGGGTGGCTAGGCTGTATGGAAGGGACTTCTTGGTATGGAAAGAGTGGCAGCTGTCGGTGGAAGTATTGCTGGTGGTTGGAAGGTTTGATATGGGAGGAGGTACTGATGTAGCCTGAGGTGGAGGCCAACATCTAAGAAGGTATCCTGTTCGGTTGAGTAAGACCAGGTGAAGCAAATGGCAGAGAAGTTGTTGAGGTTCTGGAAGAATGTGCATAGGGTGTCTTCATCATTGATCCAGATCGCAAAGACGTCATCAATGAATCTGAACCAGGTGAGGGGTTTAGGACTCTAGGCATTTGGGAAGGGTTCCTCTAGATGGCACATGAATAGGTTGGCACAGGATGGTGCCATGCAGGTAGGAATCATGTAGAAGGTAGGAGTGCAGCGAGTAGTAGGGGTGAGCAGAGAGATGGACACTGGGAAGAGGTTCTGGGATGGGCCTAAGGATTTGAGGAGTGACTGTAGATCCTGCTGGATTTCTGGAATGGGGCCTCTGTGACAAGGTTTGTGGGTGGAAGTATCTGACAGCTAGCAGAGTCCTTCTGCCACATAATCCGTGTGTTTCAAAACAACAATGGTGGAGCCTTTGTCCACAGGTAGGATTATAAGGTTAGGGTCAGTTTTTAGATGGTGGACTGACGTTCTTTCTGCAAATGTAAGGCTTGTTTACACGTTGAGGGATTTGGGGGAGGATAGCAATGTAAGGTTTGAGGTTAAGAAATTCTGAACATGGGGTGTTTTGAGGGCAGTGGATCACAGTTGGATGGTAGAGTGAACTGAGGTGGCAGAGTTGAACATTGGTCTTTGGTTGAGTCTGATTGGTAGGGTTGGTGGTGAGAAAGTGTTCCCACTGTAAGGATCAGGCAAAGGAGAGAAGGTCTGTAACAAGTCCAGCATGATTTAAATTGGGAGTGGGGCAAGAGGTGAAGCCTTTGGAAAGGGCTAATATTTCTGTGGGGCTAAGGCTTCTGGAGGATAGGTTCATGACTTTGTTACGGGTCTGTTTAGGTTGTGGATTGTGTGTGGTGGTGGGAGGGAGTTTTGGAGGGTGTGATAAGCATAGTAGGTCTACAAGACAGAGTTTGACAGCAGTGAGGGGATGTGGGGGAGGTTTGGAGGTTGTTGTAGAGGTTGTGTACAGTGGTGCTTCAAGGTGGGAGTAGGAAGCGAGCAGGGTGGAGAGCTTTTTGGGTTGGGATTGTGCATGTTGCTCTAGTTCCTGGAGGGCAAGAGTTTCAATGTGTGTTATGGGTTCCAGCAATTTGGGATTGCATAGCAGGAGAATTTTGCGGATGGACAGAAGTTACTGCAAGGAGATTTGGGCTTGGTTGATATGGTTTTGCAGGACTATGTTGGTGAGGGATAAGGATTGGTGGAATCTGGACAGGTGGAGGTCATTGTGGAAGGAAGGGTGGCAGCTGGAGATCAGTAATTTGACGGTAAGGCCATTTGGGGCAATTCTATGGGCCAAACAACAATGCAAGAACAGTGTGTGGAACTGGACTCTGGCTAGGGATAAGGAAACTTTTTTGTATTGACATATATGGAAACAGCAAGGATCCTTGGTGGTTGAAAAAATGCGAAAAATTGCGTAAATATTGTGGAATTGGGTCCGAAAAAATTCACAAAAATACATCCAAATATGAGTGAAAAATCACGAGAAGGATGAAATGGATGCAAAAGGGGGAACAAGACGAAATCTGAGGGAGACGATGATATCGAAAGGTGAAAACTCAATACCTACACAACTCCTGCTCCCAAACCCTTACCTCATGGCTCATAACCCTGTAATAAACCTTGATGCAAGACCTGTCCCATACATCCTCCCATCACCACCTACTCCAGTCTGGTCACAAACATCACCTATCCCATCAAAGGCAGGGCTATCTGTGAAAACAGTTATGTGATCTACAAGCTAAGCTGCAACCACTGTGCTGCATTCTACGTGGGTAAGACAACTGACACCCTGTCAGTCCACATGAGTGGCCACCAACAAACTGTGGCCAAGAAACAAGTGGATCACCCTGTTGCTGAGTATGTTATCAAACATGACATCCTTCATTTCAATGACTGCTTTACAGTCTGTCATATGGATCCTTCCCATCAATACCAGCTTTTCTGAATTGTGTTGGTGGGAATTTTCCCTGCAGTATATCCTACATTTTCATAACCCTCCTGGCCTCAACCCTTGTCAGTAATTGTCCTCTCCCATCCAGCCTCTTCTCTGTTCCCTTTCCTTTCCATCACTATACAGCCCTCACTTCACCATCGCCCCCAGTCTTTTTACTTCTCTCCTTCTCCACTACCCCGCCCCCCTACATCTCACCTGCCTTCTGTCTAACCTGTAGCACTTCACTGTCTGCCACCACTGCCCTACCATCCCTCCCCCTCCCCACCCTAGCCTCCGAGTGTGTGTGTGTGTGTGTGTGTGTGTGTGTGTGTGTGTGTGTGTATTTTCGATGAAGACCTTACTGGCTGAAATCTTTATCTGTGACAGCTTTTATGTTGTGTCTATCTGCGACTCAGCATCTCAGCTATAAGGTGAGTAGCAACTTTCCTTTTCATAATATTGATACATCCCATGCGTGATTTTCCATTGTTTGATATATAAGACAGCAGGCATCTGGCACAGTTGTTAGCTCAGTTACTCCTGCAACAATGGCAGGTTATCAAGATTTAAGTTAGTTTGAATGTGGTGTTATAGTCGGTGCACGAGTGATGGGACACAGCCTCTCTGATGTAGCAATGAAGTGGGGATTTTCCCATACAACCATTTCACGAGTGTACTTTGAATATCAGGAATCCAGTAAAACATCAAATTTCCAACATCGCTGCAGCCGGAAAAAGATCGTGCAAGAAGGGGATCTCAGTGCCGATCCATCAAAAATTGCCAGCGTGCAAACCATTCAACAAAACGTCATCGATATGGACTTTTGGAGCCGAAGGCCCAATCGTGCCTGCACGACACAAAGATTTATGCCTCGCCTGGGACTGTCAACACCAACATTGGACTGTTGATGACTGCAAACATTTTGCCTGGTTGGATGAGTCTCATTTCAAATAGTATCAAATGGATGGACGTGTAGAGGTATGGAGACAATCTCATGAATACATGGAACCTGCATGTCAGCAGGGGACTGTGCAATCTGGTGGAGGCTCTATACTGGTGTGGGGCATGTGCAGCTGAAGTGATATGGGATCCCTGATACGTCTAGATAAGACTCTGACAGGTGACATGCACAAAAGCAACCTGTCTGATCACCTGCATCCATTCATGTCTGTTGTGTATTCCAACAGACTTGGGCAATTCCAGGACAATGTGGCACCTCACACGTCCATAACTGCTACAGAGTGGCTCCGGGAACATTTTTCTGAATTTAAGCACTTCCATTGGCCACCAAACTCTCCAGACATAAACATTACTGTGCATATCTCGGATGCCTTACAACGTGCTGTTCAGAAGGGATCTCCAATCCCTCATACTCTTAAGGATTTGTGGGGAGCCCTTTATGATTTATGGTGTCAGTTCCCTCCAGCACTACTTCAGACATTAGTAGAGTCCATGCCATGTCGCGCTGCGTGCTCGCAAGGGCCCTAAACGTTATTAGTCAGATGTACTGGTTTCTTTGGCTCTTCAGTGTATTATACTATTCAAATCAACTGGTTACGGCTTGCTGCCAGCATCAAACAGAAACAGAAAAAACACTAACGGTGACAAAAATAAATTCAATTGGCTGAGGGTTAAATATATAGCATATCTAGGAATACATAAAAAAAAGATAGCTTGGCCAACAGCCATAAATACCATTAAAAGTATTTTGATACAAGTATCAGCATCAATCAATCTGTACACATACCTAAATCTTCATCTACATGGATACTCTGCAAATCACACTTAAGTGCCTAGCAGAGGGTTCATCGAACCACCATCACAATAATTCTCCATTATTCCAATCTCAAACAGCACATGGAAAAATGAACACCTATATCTTTCAGTGTGAGCTCTGAGTTCCCTTATTTTATTATGATGCTCATTCCTTCCTGTGTTGGTTGGTGTCAACAGGATATTTTCGCATTCGAAGGAGAAAGTTTGTGATTGAAATTTTGTGAGAAGATCCCACTGCAATGAGAAACGCCTTTGTTTTAATTATGTCCACCCCAAATCCTGTGTCATGTCTGAGTCACTCTCTCCGCTAGTTCTCAATAATAACAAAATTGCTGCCTGCTCTTCTTTGAACTTTTTCGACGTACTCCATTAATCCTACCTGGTAAGGATCCCTCACCATGTAGTAGTACTCCAAAAGTGGATAGACAAGCATAACATAGGCAGTCTCCTTAGTAGAACTTTTGCATCTTCTGAGTGTTCAGCCAATAAATCACAGTCTTAACTTCGACTTCTCCACAATATTTTGTGTGTGGTCTTTCCAAGTTAAGTTGTTTGTATTTGTAATTCCTGGTTATTTAGTCGCATTTACGGCCATTACATTTGATTGATTTATTGCGTAACCAAAGTTTAATGGATTCCTTTTAGCACTCACATGAATGGCCTCAAACTTTTCATTATTTAGGGTCAACTGCCAATTTTTTCAGCATACAGGTATCTTTTCCAAGTTGCTTTGGGATTTGTTTTGAACTTCTGATGAGTTTACCAGATGATAAACAACAGCATCATCTGGAAATGACCTAAAATGATTGCTCAGACTGTCTCTTAAATTGTTTATACAAATAAGGAACAGCAGAGGACCTATAACATTACCTTGAGAAATGCCAGAAATCACTTCTGTTTCACTCGGTGACATTCTTTCAGTTACTAAGAACTGTGACCTCTCTGACAGGAAATTATTAATCCAGTTGCGTAATTGAGATGATATTCCATAAGTACACAATTTGATTACAAGCCACTAGTGAGGTACAGTGTCAAAAGCCTTCTGGAAATCTAGAAATACAGAATCAATTCGAAATCCCTTGTCAATAACACTCGACACTTTGTGTGAATAAACAGCTAGTTGTGTTTGACAAGAAGGATGTTTTCTAAATCCGTGTTGACTGTGTTTCAGAACACTATTCTCTTAAAGGTAATTTATAATGTTCGAAGATAATATACATTCCACAATCCTGCTGCAAGTCGATGTTGATGACATGTGCCTGTAATTTAGTGGATTACTCCTACTGTCTTTCTTAAATATTGGTGTGATCTGTGCAACTTTTCAGTCTTTGGGAATGAATCTTCCGTCAAGCAAGCCATTGTATATGATTGTTAATTATGGAGCTACTGAATCAGCATACTCCGAAAGGAACCTAATTTTTATACAGTCTGGACCAGAAGACGTGCATTTATTAAATGATTTAAGTTACTTCACTGCTCCATTGATATCTATTTCTAAGTTACTCATGCTGGTAGCTGTTCTTGATTCAAATTCTAGAATTTTTACTTCATCTTGTTTGGTGAAGGAACTTCAGAAGGCTGTGGTTAGTAACTCTTCTTTAGCAGTACTGCCATCTATAGTATTTCGATGGCTATTGTGCAAATAAGTCATTGATTGTGTCTTGCCGCTCGTATAATTTACATACAATCAGAATCTCTTTGGATTTATGTTAGGTTTCAAGACGAAGTTTCATAGTGGAAACTATTATACGCATCTTGTATTGAAGTTTGTACTAAATTTCGAGCTTCTGTAAAAGATCGCCTGTCTTGGGGATTCTGCATTCATTTAAAATTGGTATGCTTTTTTTTGTTGTTGTTGTTTCTGCAACAATGTTCTAACCCGATTTGTGTACCAAGGGAGATCAGCTCCATCATTTGTTAATTTATTTGGTATAAATCTATCAAACTTCCTGGCACACAGTTTTACTCTGCCAGGAAGTTTCACACCAGCGCACACTCCGCTGCAGAGTGAAAAATCTCATTCTGGAAACATCCCCCAGGCTGTGCTAAGCCATGTCTCCGCAATATCCTTTCTTTCAGGAGTACTAGTTCGGCAAGGTTCGAAGGAGAGCTTCTGTGAAGCTTGGAAGGTAGGAGACAAGGTACTGGCAGAAGTAAAGCTAAGAGGATGGGGCGTGAGTCGTGCTTGGGTAGCTCAGTTAGTAGAGCACTTGCCCGTGAAAGGCAAAGGTCCCGAGTTCGAGTCTCGATCTGGCACACAGTTTTAATCTGCCAGGAAGTTTCATACCAGCGCACACTCCGCTGCAGAGTGAAAATCTCATTCTATAAATCTATCAATTGCTGTCGACACTATTTCTCTGAATTCAAGTCACATCTCGTCTACACTTCCCGGTACAGTCTTAATTGGAAGGAATGGAGATTCTCTTTCAGGAAGATGCCAAGACAATTTTTACCTGCTTTTTTGAATAGGTATATTTTTCTTTTATTCTTGGAGGATTTGGGAGTTACGGTATTCGATCTCACTATGACAACCGTGTGTTCACTAATCCCTGTACCCATTTTGATGCTCATTATTAGACCAGGATTATTTGGCGCTAAGAGTTCAAGTGTGTTTTACAGTCATTTATTACTTGAGTGGGCTCATGAACTAATTGCTCGAAATAATTTTACAGAATGCATTTAGCGCAATTTTGAATTACCTTTTATGTGTACCTCCAGATTTAAAATGTATTTTCATCAACATATAAAACATAAACTGAAGTGACCAGCAACGATAATTGTATGAGTCAGGTATGTGTCTGAAATAGTCAACTGTGTTTACTCTACCCTTTCTGAACACCGTTAGGTTCTTCGCAAAAGTTTCAGCTGAACTTATCTCCGGATTTAGCCAGCTTTCAGTGCCTGTAATGATTTGAGCATAGTGCTTCCTATTAGCACTTGGAGCTTTGGTACCTTCCCTACATGGCTACTACAATTTACAACCATCGTACCGATGGTTCCTGGATCTACGTTCTTCTTGTGTTTGACATGCACCCTTTTTGTGTTTCCCTGAGACCCTCTAACCTAAAAAAACCATCCAGTCCACACCACACAGCCCATGTTACCCCTGTAGCTGCCTGATGCGTGTAATGGACTCCTGATCTATTAAGCAGAACACAAAACCCCACCACTCTATGGTTCAAGTCGAGGAATCTGTAGCCAACACAGTCGCAGAGCTGTCTGAGCATCTTCTACAGATTCTCCACTCAGCTCTGTACCAGACGTCCGCAATTAGTCCTGTCAACTATGATGCAAATGGTGAGCTCTGCTTTCATCCTGCAAACAAGACTGACAGCCTTTACCACTTCTGATAGCCGCTCAAAGTCAGAGAGATTCTCTTCCAATCCAAAACTACATGAGTCACCACCTACAGCTGGCTGCACCCTGTGTTCTTCACGAAATCTGGAAGGACCTGCTCCACGTCTGGAAGGACCTGCTCCAAGTCTGGAAGGACTCCATCCAGGATGCACACAGACTACACACTGACTTTCTTCCCCTCCTTGGCAGCCGTGTCCTTAAGGCACCCCATACCGTGTCTAACACTGGAGCTCCCAACAACCAATAATCCCATCCTCCATGACTTCCCGGATCTTGCATGCCAAGAGCATTCCTCTGAAACAGGACAAGTGACTGCATCTGGTTGAGGGTCAGTGTCAGCCACAGACAGCACCTGGGAATTGTTTGTCAGACTAACTGGGGATGCCTTGCATTTGGCCTCCTGGGAAGCCTTTTGCCATCTGCCCTGCATCGAGGTGACATCCCACTCGACCACAGGTGAGGGATCAACCTCAATGTGAGCAGTAACTGGGATTGCCACTGGTGCAGGCCGATCAGAGGACTCATTGGTCATGTTGGATGTCTGTTGGATCCCCATGGCCGGCAAACAACAGTAATGCCCATCCACTGCAGCCTCAAGCTATGTAACCAAAGCCATCACAGTTTGGAGCTGTGACTGAAGTGTCACCAACTCGGCTCACATCTGCACACAGCAATTCATGTTAAAGACCATGGAAAATTACATTACACAGACAAACAAAGGACTATAGACACGCACTATGGAACTCTACTGTTGAACTGATGAAAACAGAAGAACTGTGTCTAATAAATTAGATTAAGTTGCAGAGATTCAAAAATTAAACTACTAAAGCACTCATGTGAGACTAAATAATTCGCTCCTGGTCAGGAATTTTTAATGTGTCACTAAAGCAGTCTACTTTCCGGCACAAATGTACATGCGAGAACTGTTTCTATTGAGTGCTAAAATTAACATGCAGAAATTTGAGAAACTAAAGTTCCAAAGCACACAGATGAACTGATGTAACTTGCTCCACATTAGGAACTCATAAAATGTCACAAAATCAGTTACTTCCCCAGTTGTTGCTTGTGTCTGGGCCAACTGCTGCTGTCTGCAAGTACACAAGAAGTGGGTAATGGTGTGGGACATCCTACACTTTTACACACATAGCCACTAGTGCCAAGGTATATAAATGACAAGTATCATAAATTCAGCAGCTTAAAATAGAATATTCATAGTCATAATTAACATGATTTCACATGGCAACATGTGTGTCTAACAATAATACATAAAATGCAATAAAATACATAAAAATAAAATCCATGTTCATAGCCTGAATTAAACATGTGGGCAGTAATAAAGACTTCATTAGTAGAAAACCTTTCAGCATGACAAAGTAATTGGAACATTACATACTATGCAAGTCAGAATAAACAGTGTAAAAAGATACATAATCTATTCACAGAGAACCTTTTTGCTGTGCTGAAGTAAATAAAACATGATATTGTGTGGAAGATGGTTAACGAAACAATAATTATGGTCTCGATGGTCGATAGTGAATCCAGAGAACAATCCAGATGGCACCACCTTGTGGCCTGTGTGAGGAGAATTTTTGTATTCCTGTAGTGGTGTTTGCAGGGGAAGGGCCAATGTTAATGGCTACTAGGTGCACTCAGCCACATGCCGAGGTGATGCGGTGTGCGACACTGTTCATACTAGTAAGTTCTTGAAAACATCGAAGTAGGCATTTAAGTTTAACTCAATCTGTTCATTACGCAATAACCCTGGTTGCCATTTTCTATGTACATACATCTCCTTTTACTCCAATATATTCAATAATTGTCCTTTCAGTGCATTACACAACACTTTTAAATTATACTGTACACTTCCTCCTACATATTTTTCCTCCCCAGAAATGTACCGAATGAACACACTAATTCGACTATATAGATACATGTGTTCACTGAAGTGAGTCTCACTATTCCTTCTCATCCAACCAATATAAAACCTTCCTCCAGGGTCCTGGCAATTGTTCTTGCCTTCTGCTGCAAGCGCCACCACAGGAAAACAAAAGAATTCCACAGAGGCCATGAAATAGCACCAGTTGAATTGTTCTCTAAATGCACTATCAAGCATCATGACTTAATTAAATAATTATATTTTCAAAAACCATCTTGCACACAATACTGTGTTTTACTTACTTTAGTATACTGAAAGGTTTTCCTGTAAATAGATTCTGTATTACTTTTTATACATTTTATTCTGACTTTCACACTATAGCCATGCTAAAAGTTTTTCTATTAATGGAGTCTTTACTGCCTTTTACCTGTTGTATTTGGACTGTACGTATGGATTTTATTTCTACAAATTTGACTGCATTTTATGTTTCATTGTTACACACATTTTGCCAAGTGAAACCATCTTAATTAATGACTATGCAAATAAGCTATTCAATTTATGATACTGATCACTTACGTAACTCAGCCCTACCCTACTGGCTATGGCTACATTTGTGTAAGTATAGGACACCGCCACAAGCGCTTCTTACATAACTGTGTGTACAGATTGTTTGACATTGATACTTGTATCAGAATACTTTTTTTTTATGTATGGCTATCAGCCATGTTATCTTCAGATTTCCTGTATATTTAGCTTTCAGCCAACTGAATTTATTTTTGTCACACTATTGCTTTTCTCCATTTTATGACAGACTTGGTAATGGCAGCAATCTCAAACCAGTCACTGTGAACTGTCTATTATATGTGGTCAAGATGGATCTCCCTTGAGGTTGAAGCTCTTCTACCTGTGTTTGTTTACAAATAAATTTATTTTTGGAGGGACTCTGCTTTGAGCAAAACACTTTTTTTTTCCTCTTCTTCCATTACCCAGGCATGTTTCGCTGAAATTCTATCATCATAAGTAGGCTTTTAGTTTCTTTCTATCAAGCAGAGAAAATGCTCTTTACTACTTATACACATATAAATTTGTGTTTTTAATAAAGTATTCAGAAATTTGAGAAACAGATAAATTTTTGTATATACACTAAGGTCATTCAGAAAGTAAAGCACGTTTCATTTTTGACATGTGACCACATCCTCCCCCCCCCTTCCTCCTCCTCCTCCTCCTCCTCCTCCTCCACCACCACCACCACCACCACCACCAACAACACCAACTGATCTCTGACTTTGGTACTCAGTGTGGTGGCAGCTTCAATCCAGTACAGTTAATTACTGCTTAGCTGTGTGACTTTAAATGTGTGACACAACTGACGAACTTGCGAAGAGTGAGGAGCGCAGTGTTATCCGCTTTTTAAATGTGCAAAACATGCGACCATCAGTATAGGCAGATGAGTGAGGTGTACAGTAATGTGATAAACAAAGCATCATTTCAGAAGTGGTGTATCACGTTTATTGGGGGATGGAATACTGTTCACAGTGAAGATCGCTCGGGTCAGCGCTCGGTGGTGACTGATAGGCTGAAAGCAAGGACTGAAACAAAAATACAAGAAGATAAGCATTTCACAATTATTGGACTGCAGCGGCCTACTGTCAAACGCTTCAACAAGTTCACTGTGCCATTAAAAACAAGCGGTGTGGAATGCTAACCAGTGGAATCATCCTCCTTCATGATAATGTACATGCATGTGCAATGGGACTGACACAGAACTTGCTTCAGCGGTTTCAGTGTGAAATGTTTGGGCATCTGCCATACAGTCTGCAATTAGCCTCCAGTGATTATCACTTATTCCCCAATTGAAAGATTTTTGGTTGGACAACACTATGGAAGTGATGAATTTAAAGAAGCCTATAACCAGTGGTTCAACAATCTGGGACAACTGAGCACACACAATGCATAGAAAAGCTGCTAAAATGGTATGACAAGTACCTAAATTTGAACAGTAACTATGTAGAAAAGTAGCTTGGGTATCAAACTGCATGTAAAACACAGTTTCCTTTAATTATACCAAATAAAAATTTCTGTAGAAAAACAAAACGTTCTTCAGATTCCGAATGACACTCTTAACTCATCACGCAATCTGTGGTGTTCCTAATTTTTTATGTGATGCATGATACTTGTTTTCCTTTCACAGTTTGTCATCAGCAACTATGTAGCACTTAATGTAGAAAGTTGCTTGCTTCAAAATTTTACAAGTGGAATGTTGTGGTTAGGCCTATCATTAATTAATTCTATGCGGAAAACTGTGTATGTATGGCGGAGGGGGGTGGGGGGGGGGGGTGTTTGCAATATATAATAATGCACTGCACTCAAGGTGAATTCCCCCCCTCCCCCTCCAAAAACAAATTTAAAGTTTCTCTCTCATGTCAGTAGTCACTTCTTGTAATCAGATGATGAAAGATTGCTTGTGAAATAATGGAACATTCTTTGCAGAAAATTGCAAACAGAGTAAGTACTAATATAAACCTTAGAAAGATGATCATATATATGTTTGAAAGGTTTCACATCTGAATGTAAGACAAGAATTCTTTAATCACTACAGTTCTAAAATTACTCTCCACGGAGTGTACAGTAGAAATGAGATTTCTCTGAGCTGTGGTGCCATATCACATCCATGCACACACTGTGGGCGTTAAGACATCCTTGCCACCCTTATTTGTGGGGTGGGGCTGAGAAACTGAGAACATGTAAGTATAGCTCTGGAATGCAAGGAGCAATGTTAACTTACTATGTTGAAAAAATACTGTTGGGTTATCATACCACTAGCACTCCTATGAGTGCAATTGGATACATGTGGAAAGGTTGTGTAAAAATAATAAAAAATGAACAATAGCAGCGCCAAAGTCATAGCTTCTGAGGTTTAGAACTGCAGGTTGATTGGCTCTGATAGATGTCAGCCAATGAGAAGAGAGGGCCTTCATGCGCATTTTGTTGGCTAGCTAGAGGGATTGCTTTCTGCAGGGGGAAAAACATTTGGGGTTTGGACATCATAACGATTGGCTGTGTCAGCATTGGGCTCTGGAAAGATGTTTTAATTTTGAGCAATTGTCATCACTGAAAGATCATGGAAAATGTTAACAGACAAACAAAAAAGGTGATTGTGGAATTCTGGATTTCTTGTGTGGACTGTGACCATTTTGAATAACTTATATTTGAATGACATATTGTACAAATAGTAACATCGAACTGATATTTCAAAGTGAACAAACTGTAGAATACTGAGCAAGCATTCTACCCACAGAAAATCCATCTGCAATTTTTCCAGTAACACCTTACAGTGCATACCATAAACTGGCTATTGAGAGTAACGGTGCTTACATACGAATGTCACAATTTTAACTCCAAAGTACTTTTGGACTTGGCAGTGAAATATATATATGAATTTTCAATTGACCACTTTCTCTCATTTTGTACCTTGCCAGATTTGATACTTAAAAAATTATTTCACACACAGATTTGTGTAGTGCAACTTTTCCAACTGATGAATCATTATTTGTTTTCTTCAAGCCAAGTGCATGTGCCACAGAAGAATATCACTGAAAGGAGAGTGGAACATTCTTGTGGAGAAACAGCCTGGGCCACTGCACATTGTGTATATCCGACTGTGCGGTAGAAAACCCGTATAAGTCAAAAGTGTGGTAGGGAATGATTCTGCAAAGTGACAGTGTTGTATGGTGGGTGGAAGATATCAAGACAGTGTATAAAGAAGACTGATGCTGTGAAAACTGGATCGTTACAATGGGATGCGGATGGGAAACATCATCCCCCAATGGAGAAGGCAGCATTGTATTAAACGAGAAAGTGGAAGGTCTTGCAGTTAGCAGCTGACGAAGCAAAGCAGTACTGACAGCATATGCAGTGGACCAGAAACTGATTTAGCAGTAGGTGGAGAACAAACCCCACAGATATGACACACTGCAGCTACAGCAGTAAAGCTAAGTTTGTTTGCTCTAGTATTTGCCGGTGTCAAAAGACTTGCCATGATAGAAGAGTGTGACAGTTTTGTATTTGGAAAAGAACATTCTTATGTAGGAAACAGACTGCGCCGACACAACTCCTAGAGATGGAGGTGGTGGTTGGGGAGGGAACAGGGTGATGGAAAAATATGTATACTGTCCAGGCAAAACGACACTCGGTAGGATTCAAGGATGCTAATGTAATGGATCTGGGAGATGTGTTATTTTCTACCGGATTTGTCAATACCAAATTGTAAATGTTTTCTTATATTTTTTGTCAGAATTTTTTTTATTATAATTTGCCTTATTATAAGTTAATTTACTTATATTTTTGTGAGTGAAAGCATATTGATTACTATTAGTAAATGCGTCGAAGAATAGCAAAGAGACTGATTACAAGTGGAAGCTTGTGTGTTGTGTAAAATGTCTTTGACGCTGGAGTCGTCTTTGACTATAGTCAGTTGGCAGTTAACTCTTGGTGCGCGTTGACGGTAGAACAATGTGCAGGTCGCCGTCATAAATAATTTTGAATTATGTTACTATTTTTTTAATATAAACTTTAAGAAGAAACTACATTCGAAGAAATGGTATTTGAAGCACCAAAAATGAGGCAAACACATTGAACCAGGTCATTTCTGCAGCCGACAAAGATACATTGTGGAATCATACTTCCACTAGACAACTGAAGCCAAGACCAATATCGCCTTGTAAACATCTAACGGAAAAGGTACTGTCATGAAATATGCCAAATTTAAGTAAATAAAAAAAAGTGAACATATTTCAACTTTGTGTCTCAGCCGGGAGACCATATCTCACTAAGCACACTAATAGCAGTCCCAAAGGGATTTCACTCCTGGATGTGTTAGTGCTGGTGCAAAAGTGGCAAAATTTAAAAATAGTATAAAAGAAGTGACACAAGTCTCAAATCCACAGTTTATGGAGTGGGTAGGCTGATTGGTGACAGTTTCTATGACATTTCATGTCTAGAAATGCAGTGGAAGTGGGAAGGGGCATTGAAAAATATTGAATACAACCAAGTTTTGTGTTAATTTGAATTAATTTTATAATCTGAACACTGTATTTATACATTTAACACTGTATATATACATTTAACATTGTTTGTGTTTACACTATAGATAAATTTCATTCCTTATATGTACATGAAGGTTTTCACAAGTTCAGTCCCCTAAAATCTTTTTGGGTTTACTGACACGAAAATTTGTTGTATGCCTGCGAAATTTTGGAAGGTATTAGCGTCCTTGCATCATCTGGCAAAGTTCTGGTGTCTCACTGTCCGTCTACTTATTCAGTCATCAACAACAGAAGAAATTTAACCCATTGGCATACAATTTTTTTGACTGACATTGTGACAGCAATACACTTATTTTTCAGTAATTTCCTTATTTTTACAGCAATATACTATAAGCTATATTAGAGTAGCCTATTTATTGTATTTCTCTATTACACTGTGAAATATAATCAAACATAGTTTTGTCTGAGTGTGATAAAGTGTAAAACACTTATCCATATGTAGGCAACTCTTGCACTCTTCGCACTCAAAGCAGGGTACTCCACAATAATCTGAACACTGTATTTATACATTTAACACTGTATATATACATTTAACATTGTTTGTGTTTACACTATAGATAAATTTCATTCCTTATATGTACATGAAGGTTTTCACAAGTTCAGTCCCCTAAAATTTTTTTGGGTTTACTGACACGAAAATTTGTTGTATGCCTGCGAAATTTTGGAAGGTATTAGCGTCCTTGCATCATCTGGCAAAGTTCTGGTGTCTCACTGTCCGTCTAATTATTCAGTCATCAACAACAGAAGAAATTTAACCCATTGGCATACAATTTTTTTGACTGACATTGTGACAGCAATACACTTATTTTTCAGTAATTTCCTTATTTTTACAGCAATATACTATAAGCTATATTAGAGTAGCCTATTTATTGTATTTCTCTATTACACTGTGAAATATAATCAAACATAGTTTTGTCTGAGTGTGATAAAGTGTAAAACACTTATCCATATGTAGGCAACTCTTGCACTCTTCGCACTCAAAGCAGGGTACTCCACAATGACCTTTGTCATAACAGACCTTACATCTTCTAGACGGCACTGCTCTTTTGTCAGTTGAGGGCATTTTTGTGGGAAAATGGAAGTCTAAGGTTTTTTAGAATTCGTTCTGCCAGGTTGAGACAAAAATCTGTGAATCTCATTCTTCTTTTACTGTAGTTCAAATCTTCTTTGTCAACACAACCGCTGTTGTCAATCACTTCTGATTCTGTGCTTTCACTATTTTCAGAATCTAGTTCACCATATCACTCAAATAACTTACTTCAAGAAATCGACATATTCTTTCAGAGGGGATTTCATATGTATCATCCATGTTCACTCCTGAAACTATGAAAACGCGCAAACTTTGTATCGTAATATACCTGCACATATATCCACAAAAGCGGATATGATGCTAAGCATTGCTAAGTGCATCGACTTCGCTCATTCCTTTGTTACAATCAATGATGCAACTACGTTTCTCCTTTGTCTTCCCATTTTTGCTGTTCATCATAGTCAGGTCAATCATGAACAGTTAACAGGATGTGCATTGGTTTTTTGTCAATCCATCCACTTCACAGCAAGAACTTTATTCGATGGTGCAAAAGTCAGTTGGCATTGTTTTAGCACTGAGTTCTTGAATTGTGGTGGCATGCTCTTTCTGTTTGGTCTTACAGTTCCAACCACATAGGTCTTCCTCTCCAATATCTTTAGAAACAAGGTGGTAGAACCATACCCGTTCTCCATTCATCCAGTAAAGTCTCACACAGATAAAAAACAATTTGCTAAGGTGCTGAATAGTTGTTCTGCCTCAAGACCTGTGTAAATTTTAAAACTGTTACAGTATCTACTGTCAGATGAGCAGACTTTATATATTTTCAAACCAAATCTTTCCATCTTGTGTTGTACTTACGACAATCTGCCCTCAACTTCATCAGGCTTTCATTGATACAAAAAAATTTTCCAGGCTTGTACACCCTCTGAAATATGTCAACAGGGAGAATAATAACTGGTCTGACCTTCCTCGGTTTGTCATGCTGCTTTTCTGCTGAATCAGTAGCAAAATGAAGATACCTTGAGATGGCTATGAGGGATAGTTTCACCAAAAATAGGAGTCTGTATTATTTTTCTCTTAAACCAGTCAACTAGTACAGAAGTTTCTTTGCTTTTGACATAAGTGTACAGAATGCTAAATGGGCTTTCATCTCATCTATTGTCAGAAGAAACCAGTGTGCTTTCTCAATCATTCTTCTCTGTTCCACGTTTGCAGTTGTTTCCACATGTGTTTTAGCTGCAAACGAATTTGCTTCCTTGGTCACTGTCTCCCACAACTGTGGCATCAAAAACACATCAGTTACATGCAATTTTCATGGGTTTTGGCCTAGGGATCTGCAAATAGTAAGGTCTATCTCACCTTCAATGCTGCTTTTGATAATGCAAGAATTATTGCAAACATTATCCGAGTTCCACTCATCAATAATTGTCAATGTACCTGTTGCCAACTCTGCTATGGCATCTCAAATGTCGAGAGAAAAATCTTCTTTGTCAACACAACCACTGCTTTCACTAGCTTCTGATTCAGTGCTTTCACGACCAGTATAACTCAAACCGCTTTCTTCAAGAAATCAATGCAATGTTTCGGCTTGGATTTCATATGGATCAGCCACATTGCGATACTGAACCTACAAAAAACGCACTGACTTTGCATTGTAATATTTAGCTGCAGTTGAGCATTTCTGGTTGATTTAAAGGCAGACACCATTGTTGCCAACTATTAACATGCTGCCTGAACTAAAAATAGGACCACCAGTAGTGTATTACATACCAAAGCATCACACAACAAGATGACTGCACGGTGATGGCTGTAGCCATCATTGTACGTAAATGCATGCAAGTGCGATGAAAGGTATACCCTTCGCTGTATGCCAGTGGGTTAAATGACCACAGCGGCACACACTTAAATTCCAGACCTGGGGATTTAATTGCCTGCTACCACGAGTGATTATACAAGGACATGGACAGTGAGACATGGCACTTTGCCAGAAGATTGAAGGAGAGTACCTGCCTTCCAATATATCACGGGTACAATGGGTAATGACGTGACAAGATAATTTTCTTCCATTCTTTTTCTTATTTAACCCTTTCCACTCCAATGTCGAGTGCCACTCAACATCGCGAAATTTGTTTTCCGCTCCAATGTCGAGCCTCATTCGACACAAGTTTTCGAAGCTCTCAGACGTATTTTGAGTCTACTAAAAAAAAGGCATTATTGCTGCAGTGTGCTGCCATCTAGGAGAACTACTTTTAACTCGGTGTCGAACAGTAGCAGCTGTGTTAAGTCAAAGATTCTAATTATTACATTCAAGTCCACACGCTCGAAATGGCTAGTTCTTCACGTACAGTCCTTTCTGAGGAGGAGATTTTAGATCTTTTAGAGCAATCTCTAAGTGAAAATGATTTTGATTATGATAGTGACTCATTTCAAAACAATTCGAGTGACAATGACGAAGAAAACAGTGACAATGTGCATGTTTCTAGTGATTCAGCAGAGGATTCGTGGCGAATGTGGAGCAACACTGACACTGACTTCACAGATTTTCCTTTTGACGAATCAAAGTGTGGTTTTATAACAGAAAGTAGTTCTGTTCCATCATCGCCCATCGGATTCTTTCAATTAATTTTTACAGATAACCTTTTTCAACATATAGTAGATGAAACGAATAGGTATGCTACATCAAAAATACATAAAGTGACACCACTTCCACAACATTCTGCATGGTGGGAGTGGTGAAATGTTACCATGGAAGAAACGAACCGTTTCCATGGTGTGCTACTGAATATGGCATTACAAAAGTGTAAGAACTTGCAGGACTATTTTTCAAGAGAATGGTTACAATCATCCAACTTCTTTCCAGACTGTTTTAGTCGCCGACAATTTATGCAAATTTTCTGGGCAGTTCATGCTTCTAATCCGACGAGTGCTACACATGTCAACAGTCAGGTTCAGTCACGTCTGAGTAAAGTGACAAATGTACTGAATTACTTGTCTGGCATGTTCCTCGAAATTTATCGACCATATCAGTATTTAGCTGCTGATGAATCTACAGTATCATTCAAGGGTCGTGTATGATTCAAAATGTACAATCCTCAAAAACCAAGAAAATGGGGACTCAGAGTTTATGTAATTTCGGATTCATCAAATGGCTATATCTGCAGTTTGATACCCATTTTGGCGCTGTAACAACTGAGTCATTGATTTGCCCACACTTGAATTTTTCTGAGAGAATAGTTCTTCAGCTGCTAGCTAATATCAGAAATGCTACAGAGCAATCAGGGTATCATTTGTACACTGACCGTTTTTATACAAGTGTTGCATTAGCTGATGAGCTGTTGAAACAGAACATGCATCTCACAGGAACGATTCAGGCCAATCGCAAAAACCTTCCAGCTGCAATCAAGAAAGGAGCTCTGCGTCTAAGGAAGCACGAAATAAAATGCCTCCGCAACAACAAAATGATGGTTCTGGCATGGCAAGATAAACGAACAGTTCTCATGCTTTCTACAAAAGCCAATAACCCAGTGTCACTTGAAGAAAGCAGATTATTGATTATGCTTCAAAGATGGGTGGAGTTGATCGATCTGACCATTTTATTTCCCGTTACGGTTTTCTAATGAAAAATCTCAAGTGGTGGCGAAAACTATACATATGGCCGTTGGAGGTAGGACTTGTAAACAGCTATTTACTATACAAGAACCACTGTGAGTAAAACAACTTGACAATACCGTCTCACAAAGCATTCCGTAAAAGTGTTGTAAGAGTATTAGTTGCCGAAGAAAGAACTCAAGGACAGAAACGATGACGTCGTTCAACTTCTGCTGACGAGAAATGCTTGAATGGAAAGTTGCACATTATCAACAAGCTTCCTGGGAACAAGCATAAGGATTGCGCAGTGTGCTCAGACAGAAAAAAGAAAGGTGGCAGGCGTGAAACTGTATATTACTGCGAAACATGCTCAGGAAACCCAGCTCTCCACCCTGAAGAGTGTTTCAAAAAATACCACACAATGGAAAGTTTTGTACTGTAAAAGCTTACGTAAATATATGAATGAAAGCACACATTTTGTTTTAATGTATACCCCAATTGTTGGCCAGCGGCTACATTGTTTCCACAAAGAGATCCGCGCAAATCTCTGCGGTGCACTGCCGCCCAGGCGGCGGCGATGTAAATAAGAGCGCACGGAGCCGCCCTGTGTCTGCCTTACGGAGTGCAAAGGGTTAATATACGACTCAGATAAAACAGGTAATGGGGCACTGCCAGACAGTCAGCTAGTATGACAAACAAGACGATTGAGACCTCCCTAAACTGTACTTATTCTTCATACGTGCAAATGAAACATGAACTGTACATCACTGCTGCACTTCATCTCCATTAGAAATAACTGCTATTCTATATGGAAGCATTATCATAGTTCTAATACTCAAGATCTATCAATAAGTCTCAAACAAGTGCATACAGTCAACTTCTAAATGGATGAACAACTCTACCAGTCGTAAGAAAAGGGAAATATCACACTACTACATGTATGAGCAGTTCATGGGACTGCAAAACTTTGTGTAATTTGTCAAAACGTCATTTTTGGAAAATGCGAGAGATTTTGTCTGCTCTTTATGCTTTCACATTCTTTAAGAGTTTGGGTACATTTGAGAGATTTAAAAAACACTAGCAATTACATAAAATATTAATGTGCAAACAACAAATATTTCAGCAGGAAGTTTCAAAATCATGCCGAGTCCTGTCAACTTTATTTGATTTAAGTTAATAGTAAATAAATTTGTTATTGTTACAGGTCAAACGACCAACAAAAATGTGTACTTCAAAAGCTCAAAGAACAACAAAGCAATTAAAACTCGGTTTGATGCAGCTCTCCATGCTAGTCTACCTCTCCATCTCTGAATAACTATTTAAACCTACGTCTATTTGAACCTGATTACTGTAGTCAAGCCTGGGCCGCCTCCTACAATTTTTAACTACCACACTTTCCTCCATTATCAAATTGATTGTCCCTCAATGCCTCAAAATGTTCTTTATCAAACAACCTTTCTTTCAGTCAAGTTTTGCCTTAAATTTCTTTCCACTCGAATTTGACTCAGTATCTCTTCATAAGTTATCTGATCCACCAATGGATATCGTAAGACAGTTAAAATCACATTACAGTATATCCAATTTTTAGGTACTAAACCCATCACTTTTCCTTTTGCTTTCTGGGTATTCCATTAATCATACTGATAAGAAATAACTTTAAGGCACGAGAAAATCCACATGCAAATACTTTTCCAAATGAAAAATTTCAATACTGTACATGAAAGTGGCTGTTCAGTTTTGCTACATTACTAACAGATATAAAATACTTAAATTCCTTCATAATTCAGTGCTCATTTTATCAAGATTAGCAACTGCAGAGGGTACTATCTTGCTAAACATAACAGCACAGCTGTATACAAAGTCTCTGTAAGCAGTCCAAGAGCTGGGAGCAAACAATTACCAGCCACAGTCAGAGAAAAACAGCTAAAATTCCACATCAGTCATGACAAGGTATGTGAAATTAACGATGACATACCAGGCCACGATATCTGCCTGTCATAGGCTGTGCTCTACTGTTTGCACCATCCGCATGAGCAGCTTCAGAATTTAAGATTTGCCACCAGCCCATTTACATTCTTCCCAAACTTCAATTACACAGCACATACTGCACGAATTGAAAAGAACGTCACCTCTGTAACAGTCATGAGTCTGTGAAGAAGTCAAAGTATCTAGTATGTCTATTCAATTAGACAGGCTAGAGCCGGAGCATTGTAGGGCAGCTTCTGTGAAGTTCAAAAGAATGGAGAGAAGCTATTAAAAATTTTCATTTAGTCCATCAGAAAAGCTATGATGGGTCAAACAGTAGAACACTGCAAGCAAAAGAAATGTATACAGGTACTAAATTGAACTCTGGTGTGGTGTTCACTTTCAATCTGTCACATGTAACACATTCCATACAGAGTGAAACCATTCTCTCCCATCAACAAATGTGTGCTACGAAAAACATTTCATCCTGAAAAATAGCAAATATTAAAACTTATCTAATTGCTACTATAAAATTGTCAGGAATGTACTGTGACAGGAATGAACAAACATTCACCACTACCTCGAGGAATGTTTCTTCCTTCCTGAATATTTGACAAGGGAAAGTTTACGTGAGACAGTTAATGCAATTTGCCTCTTAACAGTACAACTACTCAATTTTTCAAAACAATGGTATTTACAAGCTAACAAAGCTGAAACTGTGTTTTAGCATGAGATACACATATGTCCTGTTAAACTACTGTTCAATTAACTTTTATTTTTATATGTTTGTTTCTCACCTGAATCCCTTCTCTTACACTCCAAAATGCCACTTATTATCGGAATTCCAAATGCAAGAGTTTTTCCGCTTCCTGTTTCAGCAGCACCCAGTATGTCTCGTTTCCCTAGGATTGCTGGTGGTAATGCCATGGACTATAACAATGTCAGACATGTAGCATTAGAAACAATACAGAAAATCAAAATGACAATGGTTATTACACAATTACAATACCTGTATTGTAGTTGGTTTTGTAAATTTCAGTTCAGATAAAGCTTGTATTATTTGAGTGGGTACATTTAATCCATGCCATGCTTCCATTCCCTCCATTATACCTTCATAAATATTTCCTCCATCTTTAATCGCTATCTTTTCACTACTGCCAGCATCAGAACATGATTGTTGTGTTGCTTCATACTTAATTTTTTTTGAAGATGCTAGCTGACTTAGATCGCCATCTCTGTCTTTCCTCTTGCTTGTTTTAGCAATATTGTCACTGTTGTCTGTCTGAACTGGTTTCTTCTTCTTCCTCCTCTTCTTCTTTTTCTACACAAATGTACAAAAAAAGTATATAAAAGGGCAAAAATAATAAAATGGCTACACCTAAATATTAAAATCTTCCACACTTAGACAAAACTAATCCAAAAACTTATTTCTTGATAGATAAATATCACATAACATCAACATTTCCAGAACTTAAAATGAATAAGTTCTGTAAAGTGTATTGCAAAAATGGGAAAACGCAATATCACCTCCATTGTACAATCAAATTTTACAAAACAAAATAACTCAATAAATATTCAATAACCATAAGCTGCTTACAATCATATTATCATCATCATCATCTCTGAATTACAGCAAGACTTTTTTGATGAATACGACACAACTGGATCAGAAGCCTGATTGTAAAACAGAAAGCAGAACAATTGGTGGACTTTACTTCAGCCCTTAACACTAATTTGACTGCCATGACACATAAGAAACAGACAAGCAACCACCTCTTAACCACAGTATGGCATGCCAGAGTTATTGCAGTTTTGAATAAATGCAACATATGCTTAGTTCAGAACACCACTCCTAATAAGTTTGATTAGTATGTGATATTTAAATTACTTAAAACAGCTATTACTAATTTTATTTAACTGGACAGATAAAAAAATCTACTCACCAAGCGGCAGCAGAATACACACACAAAAAACTTTTGTCTTCAGTCTTCACTACAGTCAACAGTTCTTCACTGTAAATACTCTTTGATTCACTCCGTTTTAGTTTTCTACATCTTTTATCATCTTTCCCATCTATTTTCATTGCCCCCCTCCCACCTCTGTTACGTACAACACACTTAGATTTTCAGTCTTATTAACCCATGCAAGATGTAAGCAGTAATCTCTGTTTGCTTATTACCCTGTCTTCCACCTTTTAAGATCTCAGGTTTTCAAATCTCATCCGAAATAGTCCCCAACAATCAGCCTTTCCTTCTCATCCCATACGGTAAGTCTCCCCTGACCCACGGTTCTGGGTGACTTTTCTGAAATCTGTCCCTTTTCCTAGACCTCTCAAGTCCTTTTCCTTCACCTTTCTTCCTTCCCCTTCAACCCTTCTGTCTGAAGAAGGAACCACGGGCTCCGAAAGCTTGCCAATTACAACAGCCTTTCATGTGTGTTCTGCCGCCGTTTGGTGAGTAGATTTTTTTTATCTATCCAATTAAGTAATTTTGTCAATAATTGATTGTTTTTGCTATTACTAACTTTGTTATGCATGCAGCAGATTTCTTTCTAGGTGGATTACTAAAATAAAATATTTTGATTTTTTGATGATTTGTTACAACATTGCAGAACTCTCTAAATGAGTGTATTTGTGAAAATGTTGTAATGTAAGGGAAAATAAAAAAATTAATAAAAAAACTACTAGTGATAGAGATCTGAAATTACTTTTAATAAAAGCCTTGTTTATAACACTATCTGGTTTGATTAACACACTTCTGAGATTTTTTTCATCTTTAATTTGGAAAAAAAGACTATGAAAATTTTTAACTTTAGCAAACTTCAAATTTATCTTTTGAAAATATGAAGTCACAGGATGTTAACTATCTTGAGAAATGATAAAAGCGGAAAGACTGCTAATTGTTCTTTTTTAACGGGTTTTTAGAATTATTTTACGGTAGGTATGTGACTTTAAACTTGTAGCATGTCACTGACGGAGTTGTGAGAGGCTAACGATGGCAGACCAATGCAATAAGGAAATAAGGCGCCCAATAGCATAGCGTTACCGTCAAGCACACGGCTGTAACCACGCCACAACACCTAGGCACGTCAGTCCACAACAGCTCCCGAGCCGGCACAGTGCGACAGCATACTTGGTAGCTATGGGACGGCCATCGACTTGTGTCAACAACTTCAATGTAAGACGAGGACCCACAGTCCAATATACTTTTAATTCTGTTTTACTCTATGGACTTCCCAACTATTTGTGATGGTATTTTGCCTTTTTAGTCTGTTTAATTTCATGACATAGACTTTACAACCTGATGATGAGAGCATTGTCTCTTGAAACGCGTTGTTAAAATATATGTACAAGAATCGCGGTTGAATGCTAACAGTGATAACCAGTATAACGACAACTGCTACCTCAACTCCATAATGGATTATATTAAAATTTAAACTGATTGCTGATGTTGAGCAAATGTAATGCAAAACTGGTATACCTTAGTCAGAATAATTATTTTACAGCCTTGTAAGTGTGTGGGAAAATAACTTTTTGTTTAGTTCCAGCATTTTATTTAAAAAATTGGATATAGAAATTAACTTTGTATATACATTTTTAAGTTTCTGTCATGGTTCTACTTCTTTATAACATTCCATGAATTAAAATTGCCTACAATGTACTGTTGAAAAGAGCTTAAATGGAATTTCCCTAATGTACTTTCATTTAGAAGTAATAGTTTCGTGTTTCTTAGTAATTTGATATGGTTTGTACAAATCCAATAGTGCCCCTTATACAGGGTGTGGCAGGGAACTTCCTTACTTAAAAAAAAATATCATAAATCAGAAAGTATTATAGACCTCAGTTTAATTCTTTTTAATTTACAAACAGCAATATCCAAAGTTTTGTTCCATTAAGTTTAGAAAATGATATCTTGAAGGTGGCCTCCGTTCACTCAATGCATTTGGAGAATCGAAATTGGAAGTTTCAGTCCATTTTTTGCAACATGTCTGTGTTGATGTTGGCAATAGCAACACGAATATTGTTCCGTAGCTCAGCCAGGGTCTGCAGATGATGAGTACACACAGAGGATTTGACTTAGTCCCATAAGAAAAAAATCACATGGCACTAAATCTGGTGAGCGTGCTGGCCACTGGAGATCACCCCTCAAAGAGATGAGACGATCAGGGAAGTGTTCGCGCAACATGGTCATCAATGTTCATGCCTTGTGAGCTGTGGCGCCATCTTGTTGGAACCAGACATCACCCACATCCATTTCTTCAAGTTCTGGAAGAAGAAACTGTTCAATCATCTAAACAGAACTCTTCAAAGTGACCATCACTGCCTTATCGTTCTCTTCGAAAAACCATGGGCCAATAATGCCAACTTTAGACAGTGCACACCAAACAGTCACACATTCTGTGTGCAGGGGCTGCTTATGAAGTTCTCGAGGGTTCGTCCCACTCCAATACCACATATTTTGTTTATTCACGCAGCCACACAAATGAAAATGTGTCTCATCGTTGAAGAACACTAAGGTGTCATCAGGCAGCTAATCGATCAAGGCATCACACATTTTTTCATAAAACAAAATCACATGGATGAAGTGTGTGCACCACTGACAGTTTCTACAGATGAAATTTCACCTCTTCATGAAGAATTTGTCTCACTGTGAGTTCAGAAATTGTAAGGGCAGCTGCATCTTTAAGTGCAGATCGCTGGGGAGAATTCAAAATTGACATCCTTAGCCTCTCAATGTTTTCAGGCATTCTGGTGGTTCTTGAAGGTCCTGTTTCTTTTTCTGCACGCTTCCAGTATCCATAAAAGTGTCTACATACATAATAATTGACTTCCCATCAGAAACACGACCTGCAGCCATGATGTCAAACTGTTTCCTGAATGCACGCTGAGTTCTGATGTGACCAAATGTCCATCCGAAAATAGATCATAACGGCGAACGCACGCTCCTCTCTTGCCCACTGCATGGTCGCTTGCGCATTTCAAATAAGGAAGTTCCCACGCCACACCCTGTAACACCATCAACTTCATGTTGGAGATTAAATCTTGTTGCATTTTTTCCATGACCTGTTGCTCAAAATATCTTCTTTTTTTTGTCTCAATTTCTGCATAGTGTTTTCCAAGCTCATAAAGCTGAAAATGGTTTTTAAAATGAGATGCTGCCCCATCAGTCTCACACACACACATTTAGGAAATGTACAGCCCCTATATGCTATGTCACCAATTATCGTGCTGCCATGAATGAGATCATCACTGACCATAGCAAAACAGTGTGAAGTTCCAGGGAAGTGAGCAACATATATGAATATTGACACTTGTGATTTGTGTCAGTGGTAACTTGGAACTTCGTTCTGCAAAGCAACAGACCAGTTCTCAGCAAAGTCGAAATGAAGAACTAATGTGTCAGTAGTCTGGGATAAGGCTGATTTTACTTCTGTCTCTGAACCCTGCAGATATAATGACAAGCTTCTCCTTTTATGACAACACCTAATCTCTGTAACACACTTCCCTAGCTCCACTGTCTTCTACACCAACTCTCCTCCCTCCCACAATGCATATGTTACATCATTGTCAGTGTACTGAAGGCGTGATGCTTCAACAATCATCCATTCAGCAGCATGACACACTGCACACTACTGCCATCAGCATTTATCTTCTGGCTCTTGACATGTAAACATAAGCATCAGGTCCATCTCTGTGTTGTTTTTCCCTGTCACACTACTTATGGTGAAACACATAAGTTTCAAATTAGTGCAGTAAATGCATGTGCATACTTCCTTCATTGGCTCGCATATTACCCATTTTGGTTAGAAGGAGAAGAATTCTGTGAGCCTAATTTTTAAATTCAGATTCTCCTTTTTGGTAATTTCCATGAAACGGTGCACATTAACATCAAGGCCTCACTGCAAGCAATATATTTCAAATGGTCAACTCTCAGGATGTTGACAAGATAGATGACAAAAGACAAATGCATCGAAAACAAAGTCTTTAAAAAATTGGGAGTAACAGCACCTTTTTCATTGGTAGGACTTTATTGAAGAAATGAATAATATCACTTGCATTACTCATGAAGTATATAATCGTCATGCATATCATGTGTGGTGTAGGCAACAGGCACCATTCCTTTTTTTCTTGTACCCAGGATACTCTTCTGACACATCTTTAAAAAAAGTAGTGGAGTCTTACAAGAGAGATGTGCCTGATAGTTGTAAGCTGTGAAAATATAAAAACTGAAATATGTACATTTCATCTCCTCTTCCTTAACAGATGATTTACGTGACTTCCAGAGATGCTCAATGTTATGTCTGCGCACAGATGGGTCATTGGACAGTACAAATTCTACTGAATGTTTGACATGATCAACTCCCTCATTTTCCCATGTTTTGTATGATTCCTTACAATCAGTGATCAATTTTGTGCCTGGCAAAACGAAATGTCTAATGACAGTTGCTACCATTTTCTTTCTCCTGGAATATACACATAAAATGAAGCACTTTCTTGACGCCAGCTCAATTTCCACAGAAAACCAAACGCATTCTATTTCGTTCTTAAGTAATCGTCCTCTTCCAAACCCACGGGTGGCAATGTGAGATCCAGCTGCTTCTACAATTTTGTCTTGACCACTAGTGGCGACAGTAACTTTAGTAACAATAACATAACACACCTCCCTACAAAAACCGTGATAGTCAGAAACCACATTAACTGAAAGATGTAAAATTACTTATCCAGCATGCAACAAGTATGATGCTCTGGTCAATACTTAATTTTGAACTGCCAAACCATGTGTTCTTTGTTATACTACTTCTCTCCCTACATTTCTTACATTTGAGCTAGAAAGGAAAATTAACTTTCACTGTCGTCTTCGAAGCATCATAAAATTTCCAGAGCCACAGTGAGCGCAATTTCTCATGTCGTGATCTGGAAGCAATTCATATTGCCAACAGAATTCTTCACATTTTTCAGTAGGCCTATCACTCAAATTGGGAATGAACTGGCACCACATAAGAGAATTCAACACGGAAATTGAACTAGATTCACTCGTGACTTCTACTACTCTCATGTGACATTCTACTACTCTCACGCGACATTCTGTTGTCAAAGAAGAACACAGTATCATATTTCCCACTCCGAATGTTGAGTGTTTGCTATAATATATTGCTTGCAGTGAGGCTGCGAGTTAACTGTGCACCTTTCTTGGAAATCATCTCCTCCTTCATTATGAGAATGCTTCTCTTGTTTATTTTGTTACATATCTACCTTTAAACTTTTTGACCATTTTCACTAATAACATCAGCCTGTTAGGACTTTGCCGGCTGTAATCTTTGTCATCAAAACTAGTTCAAATGGTTCTGAGCACTATGGGGCTTAACATTTGAGGTCATCAGTCCCCTAGAGCTTAGAACTACTTAAACTTAACTAACCGTAGCGGTCGCAAGGTTCCGGACTGAAGTGCCTAGAACTGCTCAGCCACTGCAGCCGGCAGATAGTATACCACAGCAACATTAAGCTTATCGTCTTGCAATGGATACACAATAAGAATCTGGACATGCCTAAATACTGTTTTCATTCTTTATTTTACGAGCTTTTGAAATAAAGTAATGTGAAGAAGTGCGCACGTATTTCTGTAGTATGGTTTAGGTTTCAAAACCACACATCACGTTGTGTGCGCATGTCACCATCTTCAGGTTCTGTACCAAGTCCATCTACATTACACACTTCACAAAATTTTGAAAATGTTACTTGTGTTAATCTTCTTTCTAGTTCCTCCACTTTTCTGTATACATGCTGTTTTCTTCTTGTGCTTCTTATCTTGCCTGGGTGTTTAAGGGGGGATATATTATGCGTTACAACAGAAATGATAACATTCAATGCATCAAAAACTTCACACACAGGAATATAAACATCTGCACTGTCTTCACCAGTTTAACTTTCTGGGGACAGCTATCATTCACGTGGGTTTTCACTAAATATCTTGTTGTAGAGAGTATAGCAATTCCTGCACAACAGACGCTAATGGTAACAGTTATTTGAGGACCAAGATATTTCTGTAATATCCATGAGAGTTATCCAACTTTTGTGAAGTGTTTTTACTTTTCTTAAACATCACCTTCTTGTGTCTTTTTTCTTAGTCCACACACCTCTCCCTTTCACTTACTGTAGTTTCCTCACTGACACTGTATGTAATGAAAAGTTCCAACCGAACACAGAACCCTATGCAGAATGATTAATGTGCAAGTTCTCACTTGTCTGTTATAAACAGAGGAGAGGTGGAAACAACGTTGGCAACGTGCACATTTTACACTACAAATTCAATGATGTGAAATATCTAGAATGTTGAAAAATTTCGAACACTTTACACTGAATAATATTGCTCACTTTGATTGCAGTTACTACTAACACATTAACCAAACACAATGTCTGCAGTTTTAATAAGTTTTGTGATGGGGGTTTTTAAGTAAATAATTCACAAAAACTCATAAAAATGTGATTTTTTAAATTTTTTAATAATAAATATTTACATAATACAGATAGCTGGAGCAGAGAAGATATCATTTAAAATTATATCAGTTGTATCTGGTAATAAAACAACAAAGTTGACATTCTGTGACTTTTCACATCAGGAAAAAAATTTAAGAAGAAAAAAAAATTAAAATTTTTGTATAATTTATTCTTAGATTTGTAAATTCAAAGAAAGCCGTAAGAGAGAGAGAGAGAGAGAGAGAGAGAGAGAGAGAGAGAGAGAGTGTGTGTGTGCACGAACTAAATCTGAACATATAAAGTGGCTTTAAAGAAACACAGCTGCCAGGTCTCCAGTACTTTTGGTTTATTAGGTTTTTTTTAGCTCTCTATTGTTTTGAGAGTTATTTACAAAATAAACATATTTCAAAGGACTTTACTATTTACAAAAACCAGATAAAATGAAAATGTTTTATTTCTTAAAACATACGATACAGAGGTCTAAAATATATTTTTTCCAGGGAAATTCATGATCAAGAATTGACATGCCCTGTATAATTTGAGATGAAACTGCCCAGGACCATCTTGTTCCATAGTTATTGGTGAAGACTTTAATCATCCATCAATGAACTAGGACAACTACAATTTTGCAAGCAATGGAAGAGACGAGACATCCTGCAATACAAACAGTTCAAAAGGCCACTCATAACAGAAATATATTTAACCTAATGGCAAAAAGATCACTGACCTCTTTGTCAATGTTAATACTGATCTGGATATCAGTGACCATGAGGCAGTTGCAGCAACAATGATTATTCAAGAATAAAGGGCAACTAAAACAAGTAGAAAGTTTTGTGTGTTCACTGAACCAGATAAAGACGCAGTAGTGGGTTACCTCAAGACAGAACTCAAAATATAATAACTCGTAGGAGCAAACTGTAGAGAAACTGTGGTTCAATTTTAGAAGAGTAGCTGATTAAGCAAAACAGGTACTTAACAGAAAAGTTCATAATGAGAGGGACCCTCTATGGTATACAGTCGCTATGAAGAAACTTATTACGAAACAGGGACTACTGCATCACAGTTTTATAGAAAACCAGAGAGTTATAGGTCAAGAGATGCTGAATGAAATGTGAATGAAATGTGTTTGTATGTCAAAAGGCCAATATGTGAATCTTCAATTACTATTGTAGCAGAATCTCACAAAACTCAGAGAAATTCTGATAATAAGTAAAGACTGTCAGTGGCTCCAAAGTTTGTAATAAGTCATGGTAGATAACACAAAAGCTGGAACAGAGGGTAGCAAAGGAAACACAGAAATGCTGGACTCAGTTTCCCAATCTTCCTTTACACAGGAAGCTTCAGGAGTCATGACCAGGTTAACTCTCTTACCAATGAAAAAAGATACAGATGTCAGTGGCACTGAGAGAGAGCTGAACTACGTAAAATTAAACAAGGCCTCAGGGTCCAATGGAAGAATTTGCAGCCGAATTATCCCCTCTCAAACAGAAGAGCTATGACACAAAAAAGGTTATACCAGCCTACAAGAAGGGCAGAAGAACTGAACAACCAAATTATTATCCAATACAGTTGACATCCATGAGGAGTAAATTTTAGAGTATTCTGAGCTCAAACATCACAAAGTGCCTTGAACAGAATGACCTCCTCCATGCTAATCAGCAGGGATGGCGTACATATCAGTAATGTAAAACCCAACTCATGCTTTTCTCCCACGAAACCCTGGAAGATGCAGTAAATACTGACTTTCACAAAACATTTGACTTAGTTACCCTGTCAACACTTACTAACAAAAACAAAATCACAAGTGTATCAAATGAAATTTGTGAGTGAATTAAGGATTTACTGGTAGGAAGGACACAGCACGTTATCTCGGACTAAGAGTCATTGACAGATGTACGAGTTAATGGCAATGGGAAGGAGGATAAACTAGAAACTATTTGAGCATCAGAGCTATTTGCTAGGGCATGTTACTGCAGTCCATCACTTGACAAAAGAAATAACACGCAGGGCAGGAATGCACCAAATATTAGGAAACCACTCTTCTTTTATGGAAGCAAAAAGAAAAGTAATATATTTAAGACAGCCGGGACTAATTAGTACAATGCATGGTGTGCACCCATGTGACTGCCATCAACACCATGTCACAGAGGATGCACATAACACGGACTATTTTATGCAACCATCATAAATCACTCAAACAGATCTTAAATGGGTATCCATCCACCAAATGCAGATATATGCAGGCAAACAGACCCAGTATCCGGAATATCAACAGTACATCGAGACAGCATCAGGACTATGTCTACAACAGCCAAGAGGAGCTGAACTGGATATTCTATAAGTAATCATAGTTACTGTTCACTGGATTCAGGTCTAAACCAGAGTTAAAGGAAATTCAGTGCAAATGAAATTTAAACTATAGTCACGCACCAGCTTCACACTTAAGTTCAGTCATGCAATATTTCTTTTAGTAAATTATTGTAAACTGTTGCCAGCCCACATTGTCATATATTTTTGTTTAATCATTGCCAAACCACATTAGGCCCTGTGACAGGGGTGTACAGTTGCTGCATGAAAGCAAGTCACCACATAACAGCAATTAATTTTGGTGATGGAGGCTTCCCTTCCTGCCACACTATTATGTTTGACACTAAGCATATTTTATGAATAAAAAACAATGTCTAGTAACTGTAGTCGTTTCCTTAGCTATCTGGTCATTTCCTGGCATGCCATCATAGGTCATTTCCTGGCATGCCATCATAGTTTGGTGTCCAGATGAATGTTATAGTAGCACCAACATCATGGAGTCCAGACAGCAGACCTTCAATGATCAAAACTAATGTGCTCTGCACATAGCTTGAAGGTTAACCTTTTAAGTGGGCACGACAGATATATCCGTCCATGCTCTGCTATGGCACACTGGGTTCGACGGATATATCTGTCCACTGCGTTCTGTGGCTAGTAGCTAGTGGGAATGACAAGTTATCGGCCTGCCGTTTGACACTGTGGTATTAGTTGAGCTTTGTCCAGTAGATGGCAGCTCTTTTCATGCAACACAGCATGTTCTAGGCTATTTATAACATTGTCCACAGGGGCGCGCGTCGAGAAAATGCGTCCTGTGAAGCAACCACAAAAGCGCGCCTTTTTCGTCTGTGTTTACCGCAGCGTTAGTGAGTAATCTTTTGCAATGGCGAAAAGAAGTCGTTTCCAGAATGATATTTTCACTCTGCAGCAGAGTGTGCGCTGATATGAAACTTCCTGGCAGATTAAAACTGTGTGCCCGACCAAGACTCGAACTCGGGACCTTTGCCTTACGCGGGCAAGTGCTCTACCAACTGAGCTACCGAAGCACGACTCATGCCCGGTACCCATAGCTTTACTTCTGCCAGTATCTCGTCTCCTACCTTCCAAACTTTACAGAAGTTCTCCTGTGAATCTTGCAGAACTAGCACTCCTGAAAGAAAGGATATAGCGGAGACATGGCTTAGCCACAGCCTGGGGGATGTTTCCAGAATGAGATTTTCACTCTGCAGCGGAGTGTGCGCTGATATGAAACTTCCTGGCAGATTAAAACTGTGTGCCCGACCGAGACTCGAACTCGGGTCCTTTGCCTTTCGCGGGCAAGTGCTCTACCAACTGAGCTACCGAAGCACGACTCACGCCCAGTACCCACAGCTTTACTTCTGCCAGTATCTCGTCTCCTATCCTCCAAACTTTATAAAAAGTCGTTTATCAGATTCGGAGATTGAGAAGCTGCTTTTAGAAATTGATGATAATTTCAGTGACAGTTCTGAAAGTTTTCAAGATACAGATGTTGAGGCTAGTGAAAGTGACTTTGATTCAGAAACATCTGACGATGAGACACTACTGCAGCAGACGGCACCTAGTGAATTTGTGCGTGCTAGTTCAGTCCGTATTCAATATTTGTTCAGTGGTAATAGTGGTACAGTTGTGCCTCTAAAACAAAATGATGTGATGAGTTGTTTTACGTGTTTTGTGGATGATGCTTTGTGCACAATGATAGCTGAACAGACGAACTTATGTGCAGAATAGTTCATAGCGTCTCATCCCAATTTAGCAGCACGCTCCGGGGTTCACAGTTAGCAGAATACTACATGCGACGAGGTAAAAATACTTATTGGAATGCTTGTACTTCAAGGAATTCTTCACAAACCAGACCACAAAATGTACTTTTCAAAGAGGGAATCAGTTGACACACCTTTCTTCAGGAAAGTGACGAGTGAAAAGCGGTTTCATCTTCTATTGAAATTCCTCCACTTTGCTGACAATACCTCATATGACCCACTAGGCACTATCAACAGAAAACTATTCAAAATTCACCCCATTATGGAGCATCTGCGGCGTAAATTCAGATCAGTATACCTGCTAGAAAGGAACATCATCGTTGACGAATCGTCGTTGCTCTGGAAAGGACAGCTTGGATGGAAGCAATATATTCCATCAAAGCATAGCAGATTTGGCATCAAATTGTACGAACTCTGTGAAAGCAGTTCCAGGTATGTATGGGACTTTACTGTTTATTAGATTGGAAAGGACACTAATTATGGTAGCCACTATCCAGACGAAAAAATAACCTCTCGAATTGTTTTGGAGCTTGCACACGATCTACTCGGGAAAGGCCACTGTATTTATCTTGACAACAACACCGATGTTGTCGGCACAATGTGGCAAGACAGGAAGGGGTTCCCTGACTTTGTAAAAAAGGAAAACTGAAGAAAGGGGAGTACATAACAGGGTACAAAGGCAAGCAGATGGTAATGAAATGGAAAGACAAAAGAGACGTTATGGTCAGCACCTTCCATGACGATACATTTGTAAATGTAAACTCGAAGAAGGGAATCATTCAAAAGCCACTCACTGACTACTACAAGAATATTAGGGGTGAGGGGGGGATAGGTGCGATTCTCAGTTACAAAGCTACCAGATGGCCAGAAGCAGGCTGAAAAAATACTATCGGAAGCTTTTCCGCCACTTGTTGGACATTGCATGCTACAATGCATACATTATGTACAAGAAGCATGGTGGCGAACAAAGTGGAATGAGCTTCCTGATTAATCTTGGTGAACAGTTAACCATATCTTCACCACATCAAGGGACATTAGTAGGACGCCCACATCCAACACCAAAAGCAACACGTCTTACAGCCAGGCATTTTCCATACCTTCTGCCACCCACGACGAAGAAAAGACCAACAAGGAGATGTGTGGTGTGTACGAGAAAAGGCCTTTGCAAAGAGACTTCATACTGGTGCGCAGAATGCAAAGTTTCCTTGTGTGCAGCACCTTGTCTTAAAATGTTTCACACTGAAACTGATATGTAATATTGTGAAAATACAGTTTTGTTAACTTCTGCAATATATTTTATTCATTTCCACCAAACATCAATTTAAATTCAAAAATGAAAATGTGAAAGAAAACATGAGAACAGTGCGCAGCACCACTGCGAACGGGCGCGCTGGCGTATATTACCCACTGTGGAAGAGGCGCGCGCGCGCAAACTACCCACTTAACAGGTTAATAGCTTAAAGACAGCTCAATGAGTCACAACATAATGGAACATTTTACTGCCTTGGGTTCCAATGTGTCACAAGGTATGGGTGATGAGTGTCAGCTCTGCAAGAAAATGCTGTATACATTTGGCAGCGATTATAGTTCTTAGTCACCACTAAACACAGGCGTACCCAACGCTACCAATAATTCTAGAAGTCTGTGCAGATGTTCTCTGAATTAGGATATCCATGAAGGACTCAAAGAAAACATGTTAAAGTCTGTGTTCCATTCAGGTGCAGAGAACAGGTCAACGTGTATTTTCTGATACACAGAGAGGAGCCCGAGGACAAGATCTGTGCCTGAAATCAAAAAGGGGAAGCAGCAGTTCAAAAACTCCATGCGCTAAAGTTAAAATGTGTGTTTTCAGAAGTGATAAATTTAAGCTAGGTGAGCAAAAGCTATGTTTGTTCAGTTTCAAGAAAATAACAAAGAATAGTCACAGTGACACTTCCTCTGCCATGCTTCTTGAATCTGTGTGCATGACAAATTGACTTCAAAGTTAAATAATTCATAAACAGTGCAAAGTATTGAATTTTTTTTCTTAATAATTATTTCTCAGCACAACTTCCCCACCAACACCCTTACAAGTTTTTCACGCTGTGTATTAAAATCCTGTATTTGGTGTGATAAATGGTAGTGAAAATTTGGGAAAAAACTTAATTATTGCAGAACATTACGAAAAATAGTTCTGTAATGTTAAAATACAGTACTGTTGATATGGCTGCTTGGTCACACACATCTATTAAAAATCTTACAAAGTGTAATGTTGCAAAGCGACGTGAAATGCAACATGCACATAAAGCTGGTTGCAAGCATGGTCAGTGTTTGACTTTCGTTTATAGGGAGAATTCCATGAAAGTGTAGCTCATCTGCAAAAGAGATGCATACAGAACACTTGTGCAATTTGTTCTTGAGTTCTACTCGAGTCTTTGGGATTTTCTGTAAAAGGAAAACACTGAAGCAATTCAGAGCATGCTGCTAGATTTGTTACCTGTAGGTTTCATTAACATGCAAATACTATAGACATATTTTGTGAACTCAAGTTGGAATCCCTGGATGGAAGACGTTCTTTTCGCGATGCTACTGAGGAAGTTTACATGGATGGATGGAGAGGGTTTTAAGGGCGCACGACGGCAAGGTCTTCAGCGTCCGCTCAGTAACAGATTGAGACAGGTGTCAAGAAAAGACTCAGAACAATAAGATAAAACAGAACGTAAGACACAGGAAACAAGCTTGGAAAAGTATGTGCCTAGCCACACTGAAGTGTGGGATGAAGCATGCCGCCAGCAGTACAACATGGACAACCCAGGAAGAAAGTGGTAGAGGGAGCTATAACAATATAGCAGATGGTAGTGGCTGACTGACCGCAAGGAAAAGTGAGGAGCCAGCTACTGTGCAATACACTAAAACCTCCAGCCTAAAAGTTTAGGCCAGAGTCCAGACACATCACAAAACTTAAAAATCCTAGACACACGTCTCATCATTAGCTAAATCAAAGGACAGATCCCCATCAACTTATGCTTCTGCCCTCATATCACAGTATAAAATGCAGTCTGTTAAAATGTGCCAGACAGAGATGTGCACAACACAAGCATCACAAAACGGGGGATCCTCCCGCCGTAATAGAAAGCTATGTGTGAGAGGACAGTGCCCAATCTGAAGACACGTGAGGGTCACTTCTTCTCGGCTGAGCACCCAGCAGGAGGTACGCCACGGCTGAGTTGTAAACTTCACCAACCGCAGTTTATTGGCCGTCACCGCCAGCCATTCTTCCTCCCACAACTCCATGCACTTCTTGTGGAGTGCAAAAATGACACACTGCAAAGGAATAGGACACTGGACCACATCCTGCTCTCTGCAGGCCTCCTCGGCAGCTCAATCGGCCTGTTCATTGCCACATATTCCTACATGACCAGGCACCCAGCAGAAGGACACCACCTTACCCTGCCATTGGAGCAAGTACAGTTGGTCATATATCACCTGGACTATCTCCTCAGTTGGGTACAGATTTTGCAATGATAGTAAGGCACTAAGAGAATAGTAGTATTTCACATAATATTGTCTGTTCATTATGTAAATGTTTAAATTATGAGGAAATCTTGTAAAAGTAACTGAAATTAAAAATCCAGTGTTTTGTCCAAAGAGAGCTAAGTTGAGAAATCTGCACTTACAACAGCTGTTACATTGAGCTTAGACACATTTAGCAGCAAGTTAAAAGTCAATGAAAGCAACTAGTTGTTACTGTATTACCGTATAGTGAAGACGCTGAGTCGCAGATAGACAAATCAGCATCTCTGCTATATGGTGACTAGCAACTATCCTTTCCATAGTATTGTTACATTCCATCCTGGATTTTCCATTGATTGGTTGTTGTCACTATGTATTTTACAGTTCATGGAGCATTTTTACAAATGGTTTTGCTGTAGGACAGTGAAACTAACATTGCTAAAAAAGAAGCGAAAGTTGAAACTGAAAATGCGGTATTGATGACATCTCGCTCTTCCTCTGTTCGGTGTTCTCCAATGGGTAGCACCATTCATACATGCCACCGGAGGACAGAAGTTGACACGACCTAATTGTCCACAACTCTGATTGGCCATTGCATCCTTAGACTTACCTACAGACAGCTTAACCTTAGTTGGTTCAAATGGCTCTGAGCACTATGGGGCTTAACATCGGAGGTCATCAGTCCCTAGAACTTAGAACTATTTAAACCTAACTAACCTAAGGACATCACACACATCCATGCCCGAGGCAGGATTCGAACCTGCGACCGTAGCGGTTGCGCAGTTCCAAACTGAAGTGCCTAGAACCGCTCGGCCACTCCGGCCGGCGCTTAATCTTAGTGTGGAAGACTGCAGTGATGTAGAACGACATTACTAATATTCAGAAACACACCTAACCATATCAGCATTCATGACTATTTGTTAGGATCAAGAGCTTTACTCTCTTCATGTATAGCTCAGCACCACAGAAAAACCTACAGCATTAAAAGTTATGTATAAATTAATTACTCTGTACACATTGTAAATAAGCTTATTAATGTGTTGCCTTTTTGCAGATGTCTGTCTGGCCACCTCCATTACTGACACAACAAAAAACAAAGTTTAATAATACATGGTGCAAAATTCACTTGTGCATTAACCGAGGTAAAGGTGATGTTAATGCTCTACATGGCATATTCTTGACATTTTTGAGTGTGTTATGGAAAAGAAAATAATCTTAACAAAACAACAGCACTCAAATATCTCAACATTCCTTACGAAAAACCTACAAATCCTGGTGTCACTCATGTAACAAGGGGCTGGGAACGGTGTGAAAGAAGAATCACATCAACGAAAGCACTGCATACCCCAATATGTCGTGCAGGTGTGTTGCTACCTGACTGTTTCTGTACCAATTGGAAGGTCAATGCTGATATTGTTTGTAAACATACACACAGTAACCATGGGCGTCACCTACACATGTACATCTACAATGTATTATCATGTGAGGAGAAGAAAAATGATTGGTTGTCATCCGACGAGGCTTTGGAGGTACCATATGAATATTGAGCCAATGTTTCTGATTTTTGGTCAGATGTGTAAATGGGGGATGCACTTCACTAGTACAATTAACATGGAATTTACGGGAAGGATAATCCAGAGGGCTGTTTTGATACATGTGCTAAAGAATTGTGACATGTAGTATGACATAGTCCATATCAATTCAGGCAGGCTAGGAAAAAAATCTTAGATTCATAGCCTCAGATGTTATTGAATTTAGCATATGTTAAAATGAAGGACCAAGCAAGGAACATGTATTTTTTTGTTTTCTCCAAAAAAAAATTCTGCTCCGAGATACTGCCCTCCAAAGACGACGCTGCACATAAGATTTGAAGATGCCAATTCTGGGAAAAATTTTAAAATGCTGTATCTCTGGAACAGTTCTAGATGTTCTCTGGTGTTTTTTTAAATTTGAAAGATAATTGCTTTACGATTACAAAGAAATCCTCCATTTGGACTTAACTGTCAAAGTTCTTTTACGATAGCACTCTGAACTTCTTTTCTAATTTACAGAAAAACAATTCTTTTTTCAAAAATACCAATCCATATTTTTTTTTTTTTTTTTTTTTTTGTGATTAGTACGCTATAGTTCTACATTCCCTGAATAGGAGAGCTTCCACTTTTAGGTTGAACAGGTTTTATATACAATTGAAATTTTTGCCATACACAAAACCTATTTTATTACCACATTATCACACAACAGGCTCATAAAAATCAAAATCTAGCCTTATTTAACATAATTTTAGTTTTGAAAAATGAGTAAGAGACTTATTTTTCAAGCATTGTAAGTGATTCCAAAATGAATGTGAAAGGTCCAAAGACTTAAAGGTTTCAACTTATACAACTACTGTGCACTCTGTTTTGTACTAAAATTCGTCAGTCAATGAACTAACAATTTTTTCCACTGCCTCAGTATCTTCCTTTGATTGAGTGACGCCTTCCTGTTGAACCAACAGGAACTGGAGTACTTACAATCTGCAAAACATTGTGAACACGAAGTGAGTACAGATGGCATTGTTGCTGTCCTTCAGCTGGAAACCTATATCCAGCAGCTGGTCCATGTGGTAGTATAAAATTCAGCACAACTTCGTTTAATTCATAACTGGTGTCTATAATCTGCAATACACCAGTCAGTCATACACACATGCCACAAACACCCCCTTTCTCAGGTTGTGAATACGAATATTATCCTGGTGTTTCCGAGGTGTTGGCCAAGGGAACAAAATTTCTTGTTTCTTGCTCTTGAAAGTGCATGCAATATGAGTTCGCCCATCACTCTGAACCCAAAAATGTGTCTCCTGAATTCTTTTCACAGGAGTAGTTTGTTTGGACCATTCTTCTTTTTTCTGCTCATGAAATTCTTCGATTTCCTCTTTGGATAAAAGAATGAGGGCTGCTGATGTGTAAGATTTCACGACACTCATATAACTCTCAGCATTCTGAATCACAGCTGTATTTCGTCTGGAAATATTATGTTTTGTAGCATCATGATTCAGCAGGCCGCCTACACCATCACAAGGCCCCTTGCCATAACCAGTAGCACTGTATACCCAGTCAGTTGGCACAAGCAACTTACTCCATTCAAACAGATGGTAATTATTTATAAAATGATGAGGAGCACCATCAGAAATAATGATCTTCTCTGCCCCTGTTTGCAGCTGAAGAATTTTGCGAATTGCTGGCAAAGCATGTGCTGAGTCAACTCCTGTGTCATCATTTATAACTGCAACATTTGTGGTCTTGTTTTAAAAACATGTCACTCCTGTAAAAATTGAAACCTGGTCATTACTCCAATGATACACTTGTACTTCTTGTGGGAGAATTACAGACCAGTTCTCAGCAAATTCACAGTGAAGCACTAAACATCTTGAGGCTGCACACACCCTTTCACTTCTGCAATGTGGTGGTGGTGTTGTTTCTCCACATGCTGGTGTGTTGCTGCTTTCACTGACCATTTACCAAGTTCATCAATGAAACTGTCAAGGGCAAAAGTTTTCTTAATTAGTTTAGTTTCCTTCCATGTCACATATGTAACTTCTGCAGAGTTATGTGCTATGTCTTCTAGGCCAGGGCAAACACCACATTGTTGAAAGAAACAAGTCTCTCCTTTTACATCACCGACTACTAATGACTTCACACACCTAACCAGGTGTCATATGTCACGTGTTTCAGTAAGTTCTCCAAAGTTACCACACAAAGTTCAAAATTCGTGCAGTACACACATAAACAAGACATCTCCAGCTGGGTGTGGAACTACCCACTTAGGTCACAGTGCATACAATTTTCATCTTCGAGTATGTGAAGTTGTTTAGTTGCTCTTATAAATTGTAAAAGTTTCTTTAACACTGTGAGTCCTGTACCTCTTCACTTTCACAACTTTTTGACCTTCAACTGTCACAGTTGTAGTGTCCTTTTTGGTGTCACTCTCACGAGAACAGTCCCATTTCTCTTCCAGATAAAATGACAGCACTGTTTCACGTGAGCTGGAGGCCTGTATCTCGGGTCAGGAATTTTTTTTTTGGAGAAAACAAAAAAATATGTTTCTTACTTACTCCTGAATTTTAACAGATGCTAAATTCAATAACATCTTACACTATGAAGGTAATCCCCTGCCTGAAGTGATACGGTTTATGCCATATTAACACACTGATTCTGAATTGCTTTCCATTTTTATTTACGAAAATTGACTATGTCACCATAAAGATTGTCCTACAGAAAGGATTCCGGCTTACCTTTAGGTTTCTCTCATTGTTTGCATACCACGCTGTTTGAATTATGTTACCATCATACTCCGTAAGCTCCTCAAATCCGGCTAATCCCAATGTCTGTAAGTCCTCTCCAATACTCACGGCATTCCAATTGAGATCCGGTTTCTGATTCTTCATTATACCAAAAAATATTAAAGGAGAGTCAACGCCTCCGTTCACAAGCACTACTTAGCAGCACACGCAAATCCAAACAAACTGACCACGCGTTTCATATCGCGTAAACACACCAAAGTTCGTTATTCAAAGATACGGCAGTATGATGTATTTGACATTCGATAGTCATCTTTCTTTACTGCGCTACGTTTACCGGAGTATCTCGCGCTAGTAAGCCCCCTGGCTCCGTTGACATTTCGGACCGGAAACCGGTATAATGTGACTAGCTGCTATACACACCCGGCTGAAACAACAGATGAACAACTGACACGGAACTCTATGCTCGAATGGAATATGATTGTATATTCGTAGCTATAAAATTCGTGTAATTTTCCTCATTCTGATCGCTCAATTATCTGTATGCGCTAAACAGATTAGCGAGTAATCGAGTATATAAAAGTCGCTGACTACTATAAAAGGGAAATTATGGTGCTAATTACTTTTCGGTTGTGCTTAAGAGCGTTCACCCACCTAAAAGAGAGCGTGTGATTGCTATTTTTGTAATACATGTGTGTGACCACGTTGTAGAAGTAGACTGAAGGATAAGCAGTTGTTTACATTTGAGCTATAATTTACTTGGTCAAGTTAATTACCATTGTGCATTAAGTATCAAGGCATGTGTTATAGTACTGAAGCTTTCCTCGCAAAATTAATACAGCAACACCATACACATTGCAACTGGCACATTGGGAATTATTTTAAATACAGAAAATTTAAATGCAATTATTACTCTATGTCCATAAATTACTTTTATTCTTCTTCTTTTTATTATTATTATTCTCGTGTCAGAAACATACAGGTACATCTACATACATTTTACACAGTTATGATTAAATTACTTTCGACCAAAACTTGGTCACTTCCAGTGCTTGTTGAAGATTATCTTCTGTACAGGAGACTGGGCACAATCGACACCAAAGCATGTGCTGTATTGTCTGTTCTTCTCCACAGTCACACTGAATAACATTTTTATCTGTGTATCCCCATCTTGCCAAATTAACTTTTGATCTTCCAACTCCAGATCTCAGTCTAGTCAGGGACTTCCAATTTGTCCATTCCCTATCATGGTCTGGAGGTAAAGCTTCAACAACTCTTTTCCAACCAGGGGAAGGTAGGTCGACGCCCTCCATAGTTGTAACCTAGCTTTTTCAGCAGTGGTTACAAGTTTCTTTGATGTCGTAAGTAAACTCTTTCTTGACTTCAGTCGTTGCGGATGCGGTTCATGCCCATACAGAGAGTGGGTAGTTTCCTGCTCCACTGCTTCTTTCCTTTTTCGCAGCTACCTCTCTTCGAATAGGTGGTGGTGTTATTCCTGCGAGGTGGTAAAGCCATTCGACTGGAGTGGATTTTATGCAGTCTGTTATAATTCTGTAGGTTTCGTTGAGAGCTACATGCACCTGTTTGGCATGAGTTGAATTATACCACACAAGACATTACAGGAAATTACTTTAATGCTGTATAATACTTTGTCTAAATCAAGTACAAAACCATCAGAATGTTTTCGTGATTTTTCTCTGTCAGTACTTGGTGTATGATACGAAACACTCATCTTTTTCTAAGCATCTGTATCATTAGTGAAGATAGTTCATAGACATCTTCATCCCAGCATAGGTAAAACTGTTGTGGCTTATTCAGCACAAAAGCGAAATCTAGATTACTACCATATGTCGAGTCATATATGTGTACACACGTCTTTGTGATAATAACTCATCCAACTTCTGCTTACTTTTGGAATAATGCCTGTTTAGACCATAATAGTAATGTAATTAATGTTCTAAATCACTGAGAAGGGTGTTCCCATATGATTCAGTCACATATTCAATATTCCTTTGATAGCTATGGTTGTTTTCTTTTCACGCAGGAATACTGTTAGTGTGCAGTGTAGTTTTCACAGCGACTAACACAAAGAAGAAAATGTTAACAGAAGAAAGTGTAGCGTTAAGCAGCTCTGTTCCTAATTTGTGAATGATATAACCACTTTTAATAGCTTGCTATTTAGCAGTCTCACTGAGCGTTCTTACTAACTACATCACTAAGTTTGTCATGCAAAATGTAAACAGATCAGCTTCATTGTTATTTAAAGTGTGAATGTGCTGTGAAAAAACACTCAAGATTACCAATTATGATTACTTTCTTTCCCACCTTAAATTTGGGGTTGTAGCGACAAATGGACTACGTGTCGCCTCTGACTGAGCAAATAAACGTCACTATCCTGTGCAATAGAGTAATCGGTAACATCTGTGATAAATTAGTATATGTCGAACCTCTGACCAATGTAGACCACGATGTAATTCTGTCCAGTAAATAAAGTAAGGGCTTGTCTACCACACTCTGCGTACCGTTTATTATGTATGCACTCTCGCTGGTACTGCATTTTCTACAGTGGTGACTCCGTCTACAGCGCCGCGTCGTGATTTTGTGGAGATCTTCCACATCGGTTGGATACTCGACTAAGCTGCCATTGTTCGCCGCGTCGTCTCGTCGTATCAACGACGGCGCTGAGGATATTTTGCAAACAGTGCCACGATGTAATATGAACATTCCATGTGGCAATTTACAAAGTAACGCTCGACCTGGACTAGAGGAGCTTCGGTGCAGTGATATGGACGGAAACAATCCCAAGTAAAGAACGATGGCGCCCTGTTTACCCTGCAACTGTTACATCGTGGGCTCCTTGGTGTTCCTCCGTTCTGGCTCTCATGCCTACCAGGAGATTTCCGAAACTGTCTGGTGACTTTTCGAGTGATATTCTCCAGCCCCAATGCAATACAGACACTCTTAATGGCGCATTTCGAAAGCATAAGCAATGGACTCTATTAAATAATCCTATGATCATCTCATCTATTGCTTCGATTTATGGACAGCAAATTACAAAGGCCAATCCCTCTATGGTGTCTGGCTCTCTTGTCGCAACCATCTCTGCACCACTCGTTCAGCTCATAAGTGATCTTGGTGCATCTTAGACTATGTCATACTAGTTCAAGCCGACCCTGGCCCACTGCCTACCATGTTTAACCTAACCACCGCCACACATCTCGCGTCTCACTCCTCTTAGGTGCATTCTGCATACAGTGCTAAATTGCTCTGCAGTCCTGAACTTTTGCAGCATTCACCACTTCAGGTTACATCTACACTGCACCAACCCATGTGTGACATCACCTCTGCATCATCTGCATTTTGCACCTTTGACGTCTCATACTCTGCTCATGGAGATGGAACGCATCCGTTCGTTCGACCGAGCATTATACATCCCAAGCCTGCCATGCCGGTTTTCGAGCCATGCAACACAACATTTCTGCAACTGCCTCAACAGTACGGTATGTCGCCCAAAGCCTATTCTCCATACAACGTGAAGTCCACGCCATTTGCGTCGTGGATTTTCGCGTTGCCGCAAGACAGGTACTTCCAAGAGGTGCAGCAATGAATGCTACATGTGTCGTCGCTCCCACACTGGCCGCATTGGTCAATGCCATGCTCTGGCTGGTCCTACTTGTACAACCCACAGACATTCTCCGCACCACCCGGCCTCATTTTAAACTGCCCACTTTCTGTACTGATCTGTTGACAGTATGGTTCACTCTGTGTGAGTGCTTGATGTCCACCCACAGGATCGTCGATGATGACGCAAGCTTTATGACCTATTTCTGGCAGCACCCACTCACAAGTAGGAGTCTACTAAGGCTTTGCTGCTCCAGCACCTCTCATGTCCTGTGGAATAGCAACTACACATAGTTACGCAAAAAAAAGTCCTTGGAGACAACCCGCCAACCTTTCTCTGGCGATATCTATGGATGCAGATTGATCCTATGCTGATGCCTGACCACATGCTCTGAACACTGTGGCTATTGAAACTTCCCAAACACATCCAGACCGCAATACTGTCAGATGAGGATGACACCCTCGACACCTGACTTCCACTATCAGACTCAATTCATACTCTGGTGCAGCGTCGTACTTTCATCAATAGCTACTCTGACATCAGAGAGGCCCCCCCTCCCCCAGTTGGCTATGTCACTGGGCGTCCCCTACAAATCTCGTTTAAAGAAAGGCAAATTGTGGCGCCTGTGTCGTGACTACTGGTAGCTCAATGATCGAACTATTATAGATAGTTATCCAGTCCCTAACTTGCCTGCATAACCGACATCCTTAAATTCTCACCATCAACAGAAGGGTACAAAGCTCACTTACAACAAGCTGCCCATGGAGTCATCATAAATGAAAACAAATGTTAGTCATGGCAAGCCCGTGTGACCTTCGCTGGCCACCATGTAGACGCCTCAGACATTCACCCCACACCAGAGAAGACCAACAAGATACGACTCTTGCCACCTTCCTCCACCTACCAAGAGTTACACAGATAGGCGTCATAAATTACTACAGGAGACAATCCCACACAGCTGAGACTCTCTTTGAGCAAAGTCCTGTGTGGGAAAAATACTGCAGGAAAACACCACGTCGAGTGGACACATCCAATGCAATCTGCCTTTGATAAAATCAAGGATAACTTACTGCACGTGACCACATTGGCTCATACGTCTCCTCATGCCCACCTTACTATGAGAGCAGGTGCGAGTGACCTCACTGTCAGTGACATTTTACAATAGGAGATAGCTGGCCTTCCCCAGTCTCTGTGGATTTTTCTCGTAAACTTTCAGACATGTTGCCTAAGCGATCAACCTTTGAAAGTGAGCTACTCGATATCTACGAGGCCATTTGTTACTTTCAAGAAGAGATAGTGGACTGTTTACACAGATTACCATCCCCTGGCTGATGCATTGTGCAACCTGCCTGAGAACCCTTCCCCCACACCCAACACGTTTTTGATATCTCGATCTCATTTCACGTTCAAGACTGATTATGTCAAAGATGCTGACAACATTGTCATGGACCATTTGTCACGCATTGCCTCTTCTTCCACCCAGCTCGATTACAATGGATTGCCGAAGTGCAAGACTCGAATTAAGACTTACAGAATCTCCTTCATGGCCCAGACACAAGCCTCAAACTTGAGCAATATAACTTTCCTAGCTTCAACAAATCAGCTTGGTGCACAAGTGCCACAACAGGGTCTGATTAGTCGTCCCAAAACCTTTTCATAAACAAATCTTCAGTCTCGCACATCCTGGGGTATGGTAGTACAAGGGCAAAGCAGACGTCACCCCACGCTCCATTGTTGCCAGATGTATCAAATTTGGTGGCAATGAGGTCATCCAATATGACTTGGCAACAGTACATGACGTCATCTAAGTTGGCGACCATGGCGTCAGCTGTTGACAGAAGTACTGTTATCCAAGTTTGCAGCTTTTGACAGAAAAGTGTCACGTCCCCCTACCATGCCCCACTGGTGGAAAGTTCAAATTCCATCAGGGCAATGCAACCTCTACTAACCTAAGAAAATGGCGAGAAGATAGGTCACTTGGGCTACCTCCAGTAACCTAAGTCTTCCTGTCGCCACCTCTTCCTAGGAAATGGCGGGAAGAGCTGTGCTGGACATAAGTCTATAATTTGCATGCACTATTTTTTTAACAATTAGAGGCAGTAGACACGCAAACAACCCCTAAATTACCGAAATAATTTCAGTACACAGCACACAGACATGCAAACTCCTCCTAAATAATGCAGTACACTGACATGCAGACAACGAAATCAACTCGTAAACTGTCCAAACAATGCATAGCACAGCCTACAGACCTGCTCACAAAATAATGTAACAGATACACAAACAACCAGCAACGCCATGAAGTGACGTGGCCGTCAGCTGTCAAGCCATGCACAGTTGCCCATTTGGGTCCCTCAAGCATGAGGTGGGGGCATCCCTTTCATAGTTGACATCTGAGATACTCCTCTCGAAATACGTGACCAGATGGGAGCGGAGACATATTTGCAGAGCACTGACACTCCAAGGGCGCGCGAGCATCGACACTTCACAAGCCACCACTGGGCACGAGCCATCACTCTCATGCTACTGCATGTCAAAGTCACCTCTACAGTTAAAGTTCTTCGAGTGTTATACTGACATCACATATCTATCTAAATAAGCACCAAGTCATCCTCTTGGCCATGTGTGAGTGTGTTTTCCACTGCTGGTGTGATCCCTCTCTCTGTCTGCGATCCAGCAAAGACCTAATTGCCGAGCGGCTCACCCTCACAGACGCTGCAGAAATCCGTTCCAGAATAGCACAGGCTGCTTTCTCCTTAGCGATTCTAATGGGACATGCATGACGTGTGGCTAACGCATTGCTGCATGTAGCTACATACCATTACAAGCGCATCTAGCAATGTTCTTAATGTTATACTGAAACCACATGGTGATCTAAAATAAGAACCAAGTCTAACTCTCAAAAATTCTTAAGTGTCCCAGAAATACTTAATGTGCGCTTTTGTAGGAGCTTTCATGATGTCTCGGCTTGTATGCACGGAAATTCTTGCCCTAACAGAACCTGTTTACGAAAATAGTGCAGAATAACGTCGAATACATTCTTCCTCGCGATTCTAACGTGGCATCCCGTGCATCACGTGTTACCCTTCCTGCTTTCAATACATGCATACGTTCTCACCACTATGTAGAGACTCCTATATCCCAGCACAAAGGATGCCTAGTAAATGAATGCGCATTATGATTGGCTCTTATCAAATTTACCCGGTGTGGAAGTTGTGTCCGCCTTTTTTCTCTTTCTGCAGACGATGCTTTCAACAGCAAAGAAACTATTTTACGCATATCGCCATATTGCACTGACAATTAAACCTTGCAAAGTGCCCCTACATATCGTCAACTACTGAGAAACTTTTACTCAATTACACTGCTCTCCCAATGAGGACAGGAGCTTGGATATTAGAGCCAAAACAGATCTCCAACCCAGAAATATATTACTGCATGCCGTATTGATGTAGTAAATGTACAATTCGTATCCTGTGCCATACAAAATCAGCCCTTTTACGTAATTTGTACATATACCGCAAAGACAGGCAGCACCGTATACACTCCTCGCAGCACTAGATATTTCCCTGCAAGGTCAGTGGTCATCCACACCTGATGGGTGACCAGAGCGCCCTCAATGGACCGAAGCCACTCTTACAACTGTTCTACAAATTTGGGCTCCTCCCCCTTGGCAAAAACGCGTTACTGTTTCTGGTCCTAACCCGCTTCCTTGCTTGCTTTTCTACACCCATCTCTAGACTCTGGGATTACAAGGACACATGTATTTTCACATGGTTTGCCATAATATTATACTATTTTCGCGGTACTTCTCGATATCAAGCACACAGCAGTATCCTAACAAGCGCTCGTGCAACATAATTCCGAAGATATAGACTGAAAATTGTCTCTCTACAAACCACCTTTAGCGAAGTGGAGCGTTCTGTAGACCACTGAGTAATTATAAATTTGTCCCGTCTGTAAAGACCTTTATATGAGAACGTGAAACAAATAGAGGAAAATGTTATTTCCACTCGTGGAATACCGATGTCGCTGATGTAACAGATTCCAAATCATCCCTATAATTTACAAAGCCAACTAAGGTGTTTCTCATGTCTAGAGAACCAGCAAACGTGTCTTTCACCTACTAGATGCACACACTGCAATCGATATTCCCTGAACTAAATAAAGGCGCAAAATGTGCAGAAGCAGTCATCCAAAGGGTTTACAGGGAAGGGGATAACAGCCCAGCACAA